>NC_057806.1:610456908-610756908 GCF_018294505.1 Triticum aestivum | reverse complement strand
GTGTTAGCTGCCTTCTGTAGGTTGCTTCATTCATCCTTTTCATCTTCCTTACTGGAGTATTTTATCTTTTAACAATTATTATAAATTTGTATTATTTAAATTACCTTGTTGGTAGCTAATAAATAACGATGTCGATGGCAAGAAGAAACTCTAAACTGGTTGTTGAGCCATGATGTACTTAAAGCTTCCATAGATAGCTTTTTACTAGATTGTTGGGATCTCTTTACTCCGAGAGATCTGTAGTAAGTGCATCAGTCTCACTAACTCTGCCGAGGTTACTGTTATTTGCAGGTGGCCACCTTTATTGTTCAAAAGATTCTGCTTGATGACATTGGGCTGCGTTACATCTGCGCGACCGCTGAGCGTTTCTTTGCTGTGGCCACTGTTTTAGCACAGATGGTCCAGGCGCTTGCTGAACAGCCGTCTGCAAGATTGCTGAAGCACATAATCCGCTGCTACCTCAGGCTGACAGAGAACCAGAGGTTGGTAATGGTAGCACATCTGTCAAAATCACAGCCTGTATAACTGGCAGTTCCTAAGTCTCTGTATGTGATGTTATGCAGGGCTTGTGCTGCGCTCAACAGTTGCCTCCCCACCGTGCTGAAGGACGGGACATTCAACAACTTCCTTCTTGTGTGTTCCCCAGCTCGTGCTTTCCCTAGCTAGATAGACAAGCTTGACATATCTGCACCGGGACAGTTTGGATCGTTTACTGACGCCTATATCTTTACCCATGGACGCAGGATGACAACGTTACAAGGCGGTGGCTCCAGCAGCTGCTGAGCAACATGTCGATCGCCGGCATGGGCGGGGGAAGCTCCCACACTGGTATGGGCGGAGGAGGCTCTCTCGGCGGCATGGGCGGGGGAGGCTCTCTTGGGGGCATGGGCGGCGGAGGCTCTCTTGGTGGCATGGGCGGCGGAGGCTCTCTCGGTGGTGGCATGGGAGGCGGGGGCTCTCTCGGCGGCATGGGTGGAGGAGGCTCTCTTGGTGGCGGCATGGGAGGCGGGGGCTCTCTCGGCGGCATGGGTGGGGGAGGCCCTCACGGGGGCCTCGACCACCTGATGGGGCTCTGAGCGAGCGAGCGAAAGAAGCTGTGTCTGCAGGCTGTGGAGAGCCTGAACCAACCCCCAGCGATGCATGTGTCTGTCTGTCAGTCTGTTGTAGATGTAGTAGGGGGAAAGAAACTCCGTGCTGTTTGTAGTTGTTTGTGTTGTCGAAACTGGAAGAAGAGAGTCGTCTGTCTGTCTGTCTGTGTGCCCTTTGTGGGAAGAAGAAGATAGGAGTGTGTTATAGTAGTGTGTCAGTCTGTGTCTAGATGTTTGGGTTGTGCTTTGTGTTTGCTGGACTGCATGTAAAAAGACAAATAAACCGGCGCAGAAGCTCTCCCTGCTCTGCTCTTTGGCAAATGTTCAAGGGTGAAGAGGGATAGCAAGTTCAAACTGAAAATCAGAGTTTTACTTTTACACTAGTATGTGGCATGGGATTCTGCTTGTGCTCGAGCATGCTGGGGTCTCTCTTTTGCAGGTAACGTTGAACCTGCAAGGGCAGGTGTGATGGTACCATAGGCCAATGCCATGAAAGATTTTTTTCCCCCGGCAATGCCATGAAAGGTGACATGGGCAGATCCCCGTGTTCTGGCTGGGAAGTAAGGCCACGTACGACGGTACAATGCAAGGTGTTTAAGGAGGTCCTTACTAACATAAATTGAGTTTTTTTAAGCACAAAGTGCTTAGGTCTACAGGAGGGGTGCTTAATTAGGGATTCCAGGATATTCATTGTTTCGACCTAGCAATGCTGGCAAAACAAGCGTGGCGTATTATTGAGAATCAAGACTCCTTATGTACGACCGTGTTGAGAGCTAAATATTTCCCAAACGGTGATTTATTGAATACAAAGCTAACAAAGGGCTTTTCTTTTACTTGGCAAAATATTACGGCAGGGGTTAATTGTCTAAATCTTGGTTATATTTGGCGTGTTGGAAATGGTCACAACATTGATATTTGGGAAGATGCTTGGATTTCTAATTGTGCAAATAAAAAAGTAATCACACCCGAGAGGGAGTCATCTCAAGGGTATCTGATTTAATTGATCCTGCTACTAGTAATTGGGACGAAAATTTGGTCGCACAAATGTTCTGGCCAGTTGATGCACAAAGGGTCCTTGCAATTCCTTTGTCACAACACGATATGTCGGATTTTGTCGCTTGGAGCTATTCAAAGAATGGAACTTTTTCTGTTCGATCAGCCTATGCAGTGCAATGGGAACACCAACACGGGGGAAAATTAAGAAGAACCGATGATATGGGACATATGACTATCAATCCTATTTGGAGTGAGATTTGGAAATTATCTTGTCCATCAAAGCTTAAAATTTTCATTTGGCGCACGCTGCATGGCACCCTCCCGTGTAGAGTTAATTTGACGAATAGACATATAAAGGTTACCCCCAATTTGTCCGTATGTTCCTTTAGATCAGAGGATACAAAAGCATATATTATTTCAGTGTCAGAAAGCAAAGGAGGTTTGGAAAAAACTGGGTCTAGATCAGGTCATTAAAAAAGCGTACGAAGTTGATTATGCTGGTGAGGCGGTGCTTGAATTTTTGCTTTCTATGCCTGAACGGGAGCTCACGATCTTGGGTATTCCGCATGTCCGTGAATTAATTGCAATTTCAACTTGGTATTTATGATGGGAGAGGCGAAAACTGGTCCATAAGGAGAAAATCCAAGACGCTAACCAGATCTTCATGGGAATTCATGCAATTACGTTAAAATATGGTTTGGCTATTTCATCAAAGGCTACAATGAAAAGAGAAGGTTGGGTCCAACCTCCAAGGGGGTTTGCAAAACTTAATGTGGATGCCTCTTTTGATCATGACCGGCTCAGGGGCACGGCTGATGCTGTTTTGAGAGATGATAAAGGAAAATTCATTGCAAGGGGAATTGGAGAATTGATTGGTGCACGGGCGTTCTGACAGCTGAAGCTATGGCGCTTGGATATGGTCTATTTATTGCTCAAAGGGCGGGCTGCAACCGCTTTAGTTATTAATTCAGATAACATGGAGGTTATCGAAACCATGAACAATGGAGGACAGTCATCTAGTACAGTGGCGGCAGTGTTTGACGATTGTTATTTTTTAGCATGTGACTTTCCCATTACTAAATTTGAGCATTGTAATAGAGAAGCAAATAGGGTCGCACATGAACTTGCTAAGTTAGCTAGATTTTCTTCATCTTTGAACTGGTTTGAGAGCCCTTGAGTGGAATTGTACCCCTCCTCATAAACGATGTACTTGTTTGTGACGCCCTCGATTCAATCGTACACTAATCATACACGCAAATGTGTACGATCAAGATCAAGGACTCACGGGAAGATATCACAACACAACTCTAGACGCAATTTAAAATAATGCAAGCTTTATATTACAAGCCAGGGGCCTCGAGGGCTCGAATACATCAGCTTGAATACAAACGAGTCAGCGGAAGCAACAATATCTGAGTACAGACATGAGTTAAACAAGATTGCCTTAAGAAGGCTAGCACAAAAGCAACATCGATCGAAAAGGCAAGGCCTCCTGCCTGGGAGCCTCCTAACTACTCTTGGTCGTCGGCGTCCGTCACGTGGTAGTAGGCACCCTCGGGGTAGCAGCAGTCGTCAAAGGCGGCATCTGGCTCCTGGACTCCACCATCTGGTTGCAACAACCAGAAAGAAGAAAGAAGGTGGAAAAGGGGGAACAAAGCAACCGTGAGTACTCATCCAAAGTACTCGCAAGCAAGGATCTACACTACAGATGCAACATTATCAAAGAGGGGTTGTATATGTGGACTGGGCTGCAGAAATGCCAGAATAGAGAGAAGACCTAGTCCTATCGAAGACTAGCTTCTTCTGGAAACCACCATCTTGCAGCAAACAAGAGGGAGTAGAGTAGCATAAAGTAAAGTGGTAGTAGTGTTATCAACCTCGGCCAGAGATCCTTTCTCGACTCCCTGCGAGAAAGCAATCCCAGAGCCATACTATCCAGTTATCATCACAATCAAATCCTCATCACCATCCAGTTCTCATCACAAGTATCCAGTTCTAGTTGTATCGATCGGGATACAACTCCAAGTGTCCGTTACCGTAGGACAGGCTATGCATAGATTAGTTCTTCCCTGCAGGGGTGCACCAACTTACCCACCACGCTCGATTGACTCCGGCCGGACACACTTTCCAGGGTCATGCCCGGCCTCGGCCAAACAATACGCCGCAACCCGACCTAGGCTTAATAGAGAGGCCAGCACGCCGGACTAAACCTATGCCCCCAGGGGTCATGGGCCATCTCCCCGGGAACTCCTGCACGTTGCGTGGGCGGCCGGTGAGCAGACCTAGCTACCTCCCTAAAAAGGCAGGAGCTTACCAGTCCAACCCGGCGCGCGCCGCTCCGTCGCTGACGTCTATTAAGCTTCGGCTGATGTACACGACGCAGAACGCCCATACTATGCCCACGTGATGGTTAGTGCTATCAGGCCAGAGGCCCCTCGGATCAAATATCCAAATCGTAGTGGATTAGGAACGCGCGGTAACAAGCAGAGCCTCACGAAAGAGGTGACCCCGTTGCCCCGTCTCGAGGACTTGCGGCAAGGGCTAAGAATGCCCGGCCACGCCTCGTAATTATCTCACGGGCACCTTCCAGGTCAACCCGTCTCCACATCACTTTCCAAGTAACAGTTGTAAAGTCCAAGTATCCGTGTGTCCAAACATCAAGAGGAAAACCCAAGGAATCACCCTCGGTGGTTTCCACTCAATGTAATCATCAAGGTGAACGTAGAGGAATCACCCTCGAGGTTCACACTTGAGGGGTTGCACGACAGAGTCGTATCGGAAGTGGTTAAAGAGGAAATCACCCTCGATGACCACGACCGAATAGCTACACTACAGGTTAACATCAGAAGTGCTGTAGAGGTCTCACCCTCGGCACTCGATAGTAACCCAGCAGCGTCGAGCAACTAGGGGAAAGTGATGTGCGGTGCCGGGGCCTGGTCTTCAATCCCGTTGATCGGGTCTTCAATGATGAAGCAGGGGCAACAAGGACAAGGTGGGGGTCACTGATGGATCACTAACCAACCTATACTAAGCAGTTTAGGATAAGCCGGTAAGGTAACAATAAGCAGGTTACAAAAGAAGGCTATGCATCAGAATAGGAGCAAACAATAACAATAGCAAAATCTAATGCAAGCATGAGAGAATGGAATGGGCGATATCGGGATGATCAAAAGGGGGGGGGCTTGCCTGGTTGATCTGGCAAGGAGGGGTCGTCGTCGATGTAGTCGATCACAGGGGCATCGGCATCGGTCTTGGGGTCTACCGGAGAGAAGAGGGGGAAGAAACAGTAAATATAAAGCAAACAAGCATCACAAAGCATAACGTGGCAATATGTGGTGCCGGGAGTGACCTAACGTATGGCTACACGATATAGGTGAAGGGGGAATTCAACCGGGAATGTTTTCCCGGTTCCGGACCGGTGTCAGACAGATGACCGGAGGGGGAATGTCCCAAGTTCAGCATGCTAGGGGCATGTTACAGATGAACGGACCGCGTATTCGGATTCGTTGGATTTTTCTGAGCAACTTTCATATAGAAAACATTTTCATCCGAGTTATAGATTATTTTATATGAATTTTCTAAGTTTTAAACATATTCTGGAATTATTTATATTAACAGAAAAGGAATATGATGTCAGCATGACGTAGGAGTGACGTCAGCAGTCAACAGTCCGGTTGACTGGTCAAAACTGACACGGGGGACCCACCTGTCAGCCTCTGTTACTTAACAGAGCTTATTTTAACTTAAACTAAGGTTAATTAGCTGATGGGCCCCACATGTTAGTGGCTAATTAGCTAAACTAATTACTTTTAATTATAAAAATCATTTTAGTTATTATTTAAGCGGTGGGGCCGGTTCGTCAGTGTCACTGTACCGCCATGTCAGCGTGTTGACTGGGTCAACCCAGTCAACGTGGCCCCTAAGGCCCACTGGCAGTGAGCCAGGGGTCGGGCCCGCCCAGCCACGTCGGCGGCGGCCGGCGTCTCGCCGCCGGCGACGTTAGAACGCGGCGGAGCCGCTCGGGCCTCGTCGGAAACGCGCTAGGGGCGGCCGTTTCGCGTGCGGTTAGCATCTTTCGAACGCGCACACGACGCCGTGTCGGGTGGTGGTGGTGGCTCTCCCGGGGACGGCCGGAATAACCATCGGCGGCGAGCACGGGCGGCGGAGGCGTTCGGAGTCACGTCGGGAATGGGCTAGGGGGCACGAGAGGGCGAGAGGAAGGGCTGGTCGGGCTCCTGGGAACACCAGGAGCACGATGGAGGGCTCGGACGGGGGCCACGGCAGCGGTGGCCACGACGGTGATGGAGCAGGGCGACGGTGAGCTACGGCGGTTGCGGCGAGCGAGCTAGAGAAGGGGGCGGCCTACGTGAGAGAAGGGAGAGGGGGAGGAGCTCACCGAGTGGCTAAGGAAAGCCGGTGACAGATTAGGAGCAGCAGAGGGTGGCCGGAGTTGGAGGAGATCAACGGCGGCCGAGGCGGAAGGGGGTGGCTCGATCCGCGCATTGTGGAGCTCCCCGACTCCCGTTCGTGGATGGAGACGAAGCAGACGACGTTGACGGAGACGAGGGACACGGCGGTGAGGCGAACGGGGTTCGGTGGCCGCGGGGACGGGCGAGGCACGGCGGCGACCGCGTCGTGGAGGTGGAGGAAAGGGGATCTGGGGAGAACCCAGAGGGGAGTGGGCGACAGAGGAGAGCAGGGGAGTGAGTGGGGCGCAGGGGAGAGGACCGAGGCGTCGGGGGCGTGGAGGCCTTATCCTCCCCCTCGTCGTCGACGGCGAGGCGGTCCGGGGCGACCGCGCCCCTGTAGCGACGGGGTCGGTCGAACAGGGAAGGCGACCCGGGGTAAGGTGGGCCGGCCAGTGTAATGGGCTAAAGCCCAGGGAGGCAGGGGGCTCTGGGCTGGCTCGGGTAGGTTAGGTGGGCCGGTCCAGGCGGGTTGGGTCCAGGGGGGGGGGTTGTTCTCTCTCTCTCTCTTTTTTTTAAAAGAACATGGTAATATTCGGGCTGCCAAAAAGGATTTTGTAAAATGTGGGACTAGGCCACATAAATACTTTGCGAATTATGAAACTGCCAAAAAAATGTTTCAAGGTATTTGGAAGTGACTAGGTATTTTTAGAAATTAAATAAGGAAAGATAAAAGTTGCTGGACCACCAAAAGATAATCCAGGGGCAATTTGGGAATTCCAAAAATGTTGGCTTCCACATGACAAATATCTAGAGATTATTTGCCACACTTTGAACATTTTAGTTTTCAGGTTTGACAAATAAGAATTTTTGAATATAATTTGAAATTGAGATTTGGACTGGGATAGAATGAAAGTGAGATTAGCAACAGTGACAATGATGACAGTGCATCATTAGAAGGGGATTACTGTAGCATGATTCTCGGGGCGTTACAAATCTCCTCCACTACAAGAAATCTCGTCCCGAGATTTAAGTGTGAAGTAAAGAGTAACTTCGGGTTAAGTGACCCTTATAGGGTTAATTATCTGGTGAACAATTCAGGGAATGAGGCAGAAGTATCTCTCGAGTTGAATCTTAATTAACATCGAGAGCAAACTGTGAAGGTACAATAGGAAGTTTCAAGCGAATGGACAATCGATTGATACCTGAACAAAGTGTGAGGAAGGGGTTCAGAGCATCGGGAATAGATCATCTCTCGAAAGGAGGCTCGTGTCATGATACGAAGCCAAATGCAAGGAACAAATTTCAAAAACAGGGATGTACAGGAGAGCCAAGTTTCGATCCTGGGGAACTGTGGGTTATGGGCCCACATGTGGGTTAAAAAGTAGGAAGGGTGTTGACATATTGCACGGTCATGATAGCAAGGCATGTCAGAGGGTAGCCTATCAGTTATGTCGGCAACAACCTCGATACCAAGGGCGAGGGACGAAGAGAACCATTTTCCTGCTCGTTGAACGAGGCGGGCCAATAGGCAAGGTTCTCATCCATCGGTGGCATACCGGAATGTCATCAACAATAGTAACAGGGTCTTACTGACAAGGTTGTACAACGGGGTGTTTTATAAGCAGAAAATTATTCCTGCTTATATCATATAGCTCACAAGAAGGTTAAACAAAACAATGGAAAGGAAAATAAGTGGTTATTAGGATAATCAGACCAATGGAAAGGAAAGGTGTTTATACCCAAGTATTAGGGTATAACTTTCCCAAGGAAAGGCAGAGCATGATAGGGCTCCAAGTATTAAAGCATTTAGACAAAGGGGCAAGGAATTTATGAGGCTTATCCATACAACGGTGTTTGGATAAATGATCAAGAACAGTTAGCATTGCGCTCCCAAATGTTCTTGTGGATTAACGGAGTACCACACACATGCTTCGGGATAGTGTTGACATGGTCATCAGGGAAATGTTAGACTTCGGATACACAAAGGATCCATCGGAAACAATTTAGAAAATAAGTCATACAATTTCAGCAAGGAAAAGATGAGGGTGTGGCCGACGGGCTCAGCAACAATCCATCGGCATGTCAAAAAGGATGTATTTCCAAAATTATATGAACAAGTTTGTGTTGGGGAAGGCAAGAATGTTGTCGATGATAATTCAAATCATCGAGGGGCAAGGATGGTGTTTCTCATCATGAATTCAATTGATATCCTAGAAGAGCTCGGAATATTGATGATGGTCACGACACATTTGTCGAGAGATTTCATGAAGATGTAATCGATCGACGATGACATCAAGTCATAGGAATGATGAAGCGAAAAGTTATTGGAACCACATGTACAACACAAACTCGAAAACAAGCTTGCTGTTCAAGGTGAAAAATGATAAGGCAAGGAATATCAATGTAAGCTTAGCTCATTGTCGGAAATTGTGCTCTGGGAAGAAGGACCAGATAGCACAGGTAAAAATTTTAGTACGATAATGATATAGCCGATCAGGCTAGGACTGACTTGAAGGATTATTAAACTCGTAAGCAACAAAAATGACTTAGAGTTATTGAATCAAAGTGCGGAATCAATTCACTTATGGTGTTCTCGAGTGACCAGTACTCGGAACCCAGGGAAATCTGAAATCGCTGAGGAGTAATACTAGATGAAGACTCATATGAAGCAACACAGTTCTTTGTTATTCTCGAGATACCGGAGGGTAACACTCGAAGGAAGATCAAAAATAGAGGTTGCGGAGATGCACTGATCTGCAGTACGAACAATCATGGTCCGAACCACGGTTGCAAAGGACCAAACATAGATACCGTAAGAACTAATAATAAGGGGATTATTATATCACAAGAAGCTTCCATGATAAGATCCACATTAGGTCCATGGGCATGAACACAAAGTTCAAGGTTGACTCCCACTTCTTCAATGCATAACCTTTCATCCACTCCTCGTTTTTCGAAGAAATTGTAGTGCAGAGGATTTATCTGGCGAAGTACCAGAAGAGTAAGACTCGTGAGAACTCTCGGGTTCACTCGGATTACGGAAGGCATAAGTTCAACCCATCGGGGCATTTCTACGAATCTATACAACCATCAACCAAGCAAAAGATACGTGTTCAAAAGCAGAGTATCGGAGTCAAAGCAGATGATACAATTTACCAAAGGTATTATGTATCAAGGGAAAACTCACAAGACTATGGATGTGAAGGACATTGTTGGATAACAACCCAGCACTGGATCTGGCGATTCACGACAGAGTTGATGTGAGTATCGGTAATCAATCAGATGAAGAAGGGGATGCAAAGGCATCGGCTTATAGAAACGTCTGAATGATTCGATGCTTGGATACAAAGGAAATTATGATTTCAAGACGAAGGATCAGAAGCAGAGGCTCTGATCAAAAGATGAGTAAGTTGAATAGACTTAGAGGTGTACCCGATCAAATCTGGATTGGGCAAGAACTAGCTCATATCTGGAAGGATGTCTGAGCCGGAAAGAAAATTTCGAAAGATTAATTGATGATTGTGAGTAATCGCACACACGATGTTTCCATAGGAACAGAATGAAAATCACAAAAAATTCTAAAGAATATTGCTAGACATATGGAATTAATCCTAATGCAAGTAGGCAAGGAGAATCAAGAGCAATAGGCTGCAGAGGAATTTGAAAGATCAGATAGCCTTTTCAGGTATTTTGGAAAGCAAATGAACAACTGGGGATGAACGAACCCCGGTTAAGTGAATTATCCGCAGTTCGAAAAGAAGCTGCAAAGGAGAAGGCACAAAGGATTCTCGGAACAACGGAGAGTACTAGTGGTATCTTGTAATAACAGGAGCAAGTAGGGATGAAGGTACAAGCGGCAAGGATGTTATTCAGGGGGATTATCGGTGGTCAGGAACTGCAAGGCAGTTGGTACAGGGTCTCGAGAAACATCGAGGAGTATCCGTAGAATCTTCTGGCGAAGCAAGCAATCATTGATAATGCCGGGGCTCTCCGGGAGGAAGTGGGTACGAGAGCCTAATGTCAGAGTTAGTAAAATGTTTAACCCGAATAGACGAGAGATCAGAGTCCCAGAGTATAGACGAGGAGTAAAAGATGCTATTACCACCCAATGGCGACGTGGGCCCGTAAGCCACACAGCCAATGTTAGTAAAAGTTTTCAGTGACTAGACTCAACTTCGGCCAAGGAGTTGGAAAGGGGGCTACCTACAGGCAGTTGGCTCTGATACCAACTTGTGACGCCCTCGATTCAATCGTACACTAATCATACACGCAAATGTGTACGATCAAGATCAAGGACTCACGGGAAGATATCACAACACAACTCTAGACGCAATTTAAAATAATGCAAGCTTTATATTACAAGCCAGGGGCCTCGAGGGCTCGAATACATCAGCTTGAATACAAACGAGTCAGCGGAAGCAACAATATCTGAGTACAGACATGAGTTAAACAAGATTGCCTTAAGAAGGCTAGCACAAAAGCAACATCGATCGAAAAGGCAAGGCCTCCTGCCTGGGAGCCTCCTAACTACTCTTGGTCGTCGGCGTCCGTCACGTGGTAGTAGGCACCCTCGGGGTAGCAGCAGTCGTCAAAGGCGGCATCTGGCTCCTGGACTCCACCATCTGGTTGCAACAACCAGAAAGAAGAAAGAAGGTGGAAAAGGGGGAACAAAGCAACCGTGAGTACTCATCCAAAGTACTCGCAAGCAAGGATCTACACTACAGATGCAACATTATCAAAGAGGGGTTGTATATGTGGACTGGGCTGCAGAAATGCCAGAATAGAGAGAAGACCTAGTCCTATCGAAGACTAGCTTCTTCTGGAAACCACCATCTTGCAGCAAACAAGAGGGAGTAGAGTAGCATAAAGTAAAGTGGTAGTAGTGTTATCAACCTCGGCCAGAGATCCTTTCTCGACTCCCTGCGAGAAAGCAATCCCAGAGCCATACTATCCAGTTATCATCACAATCAAATCCTCATCACCATCCAGTTCTCATCACAAGTATCCAGTTCTAGTTGTATCGATCGGGATACAACTCCAAGTGTCCGTTACCGTAGGACAGGCTATGCATAGATTAGTTCTTCCCTGCAGGGGTGCACCAACTTACCCACCACGCTCGATTGACTCCGGCCGGACACACTTTCCAGGGTCATGCCCGGCCTCGGCCAAACAATACGCCGCAACCCGACCTAGGCTTAATAGAGAGGCCAGCACGCCGGACTAAACCTATGCCCCCAGGGGTCATGGGCCATCTCCCCGGGAACTCCTGCACGTTGCGTGGGCGGCCGGTGAGCAGACCTAGCTACCTCCCTAAAAAGGCAGGAGCTTACCAGTCCAACCCGGCGCGCGCCGCTCCGTCGCTGACGTCTATTAAGCTTCGGCTGATGTACACGACGCAGAACGCCCATACTATGCCCACGTGATGGTTAGTGCTATCAGGCCAGAGGCCCCTCGGATCAAATATCCAAATCGTAGTGGATTAGGAACGCGCGGTAACAAGCAGAGCCTCACGAAAGAGGTGACCCCGTTGCCCCGTCTCGAGGACTTGCGGCAAGGGCTAAGAATGCCCGGCCACGCCTCGTAATTATCTCACGGGCACCTTCCAGGTCAACCCGTCTCCACATCACTTTCCAAGTAACAGTTGTAAAGTCCAAGTATCCGTGTGTCCAAACATCAAGAGGAAAACCCAAGGAATCACCCTCGGTGGTTTCCACTCAATGTAATCATCAAGGTGAACGTAGAGGAATCACCCTCGAGGTTCACACTTGAGGGGTTGCACGACAGAGTCGTATCGGAAGTGGTTAAAGAGGAAATCACCCTCGATGACCACGACCGAATAGCTACACTACAGGTTAACATCAGAAGTGCTGTAGAGGTCTCACCCTCGGCACTCGATAGTAACCCAGCAGCGTCGAGCAACTAGGGGAAAGTGATGTGCGGTGCCGGGGCCTGGTCTTCAATCCCGTTGATCGGGTCTTCAATGATGAAGCAGGGGCAACAAGGACAAGGTGGGGGTCACTGATGGATCACTAACCAACCTATACTAAGCAGTTTAGGATAAGCCGGTAAGGTAACAATAAGCAGGTTACAAAAGAAGGCTATGCATCAGAATAGGAGCAAACAATAACAATAGCAAAATCTAATGCAAGCATGAGAGAATGGAATGGGCGATATCGGGATGATCAAAAGGGGGGGGGCTTGCCTGGTTGATCTGGCAAGGAGGGGTCGTCGTCGATGTAGTCGATCACAGGGGCATCGGCATCGGTCTTGGGGTCTACCGGAGAGAAGAGGGGGAAGAAACAGTAAATATAAAGCAAACAAGCATCACAAAGCATAACGTGGCAATATGTGGTGCCGGGAGTGACCTAACGTATGGCTACACGATATAGGTGAAGGGGGAATTCAACCGGGAATGTTTTCCCGGTTCCGGACCGGTGTCAGACAGATGACCGGAGGGGGAATGTCCCAAGTTCAGCATGCTAGGGGCATGTTACAGATGAACGGACCGCGTATTCGGATTCGTTGGATTTTTCTGAGCAACTTTCATATAGAAAACATTTTCATCCGAGTTATAGATTATTTTATATGAATTTTCTAAGTTTTAAACATATTCTGGAATTATTTATATTAACAGAAAAGGAATATGATGTCAGCATGACGTAGGAGTGACGTCAGCAGTCAACAGTCCGGTTGACTGGTCAAAACTGACACGGGGGACCCACCTGTCAGCCTCTGTTACTTAACAGAGCTTATTTTAACTTAAACTAAGGTTAATTAGCTGATGGGCCCCACATGTTAGTGGCTAATTAGCTAAACTAATTACTTTTAATTATAAAAATCATTTTAGTTATTATTTAAGCGGTGGGGCCGGTTCGTCAGTGTCACTGTACCGCCATGTCAGCGTGTTGACTGGGTCAACCCAGTCAACGTGGCCCCTAAGGCCCACTGGCAGTGAGTCAGGGGTCGGGCCCGCCCAGCCACGTCGGCGGCGGCCGGCGTCTCGCCGCCGGCGACGTTAGAACGCGGCGGAGCCGCTCGGGCCTCGTCGGAAACGCGCTAGGGGCGGCCGTTTCGCGTGCGGTTAGCATCTTTCGAACGCGCACACGACGCCGTGTCGGGTGGTGGTGGTGGCTCTCCCGGGGACGGCCGGAATAACCATCGGCGGCGAGCACGGGCGGCGGAGGCGTTCGGAGTCACGTCGGGAATGGGCTAGGGGGCACGAGAGGGCGAGAGGAAGGGCTGGTCGGGCTCCTGGGAACACCAGGAGCACGATGGAGGGCTCGGACGGGGGCCACGGCAGCGGTGGCCACGACGGTGATGGAGCAGGGCGACGGTGAGCTACGGCGGTTGCGGCGAGCGAGCTAGAGAAGGGGGCGGCCTACGTGAGAGAAGGGAGAGGGGGAGGAGCTCACCGAGTGGCTAAGGAAAGCCGGTGACAGATTAGGAGCAGCAGAGGGTGGCCGGAGTTGGAGGAGATCAACGGCGGCCGAGGCGGAAGGGGGTGGCTCGATCCGCGCATTGTGGAGCTCCCCGACTCCCGTTCGTGGATGGAGACGAAGCAGACGACGTTGACGGAGACGAGGGACACGGCGGTGAGGCGAACGGGGTTCGGTGGCCGCGGGGACGGGCGAGGCACGGCGGCGACCGCGTCGTGGAGGTGGAGGAAAGGGGATCTGGGGAGAACCCAGAGGGGAGTGGGCGACAGAGGAGAGCAGGGGAGTGAGTGGGGCGCAGGGGAGAGGACCGAGGCGTCGGGGGCGTGGAGGCCTTATCCTCCCCCTCGTCGTCGACGGCGAGGCGGTCCGGGGCGACCGCGCCCCTGTAGCGACGGGGTCGGTCGAACAGGGAAGGCGACCCGGGGTAAGGTGGGCCGGCCAGTGTAATGGGCTAAAGCCCAGGGAGGCAGGGGGCTCTGGGCTGGCTCGGGTAGGTTAGGTGGGCCGGTCCAGGCGGGTTGGGTCCAGGGGGGGGGGTTGTTCTCTCTCTCTCTCTTTTTTTTTAAAAAAAGAACATGGTAATATTCGGGCTGCCAAAAAGGATTTTGTAAAATGTGGGACTAGGCCACATAAATACTTTGCGAATTATGAAACTGCCAAAAAAATGTTTCAAGGTATTTGGAAGTGACTAGGTATTTTTAGAAATTAAATAAGGAAAGATAAAAGTTGCTGGGCCACCAAAAGATAATCCAGGGGCAATTTGGGAATCCCAAAAATGTTGGCTTCCACATGACAAATATCTAGAGATTATTTGCCACACTTTGAACATTTTAGTTTTCAGGTTTGACAAATAAGAATTTTTGAATATAATTTGAAATTGAGATTTGGACTGGGATAGAATGAAAGTGAGATTAGCAACAGTGACAATGATGACAGTGCATCATTAGAAGGGGATTACTGTAGCATGATTCTCGGGGCGTTACATTGTTATCGCAAATGAATAAAGTTTATATGTTTCTTTAAAAACAAGGCCTAATACTACTACTAGTGTCTTGGGGTGAAAAGGTGACTAGGGTTTCCACCTTCCGCCGAAGGTCAGTTCCGTTGTCGATTTGCCTCATCTCGTGTGGCCTTATGGTATGGGGCCGTGGTGGATCCTTGCCTTTACCGATGAGAGAGCTTCATTTGCAGGTGTTTTTTTTTTGAGTTTGGTTAGGCTTTGTGCCCTCTTTTGACAGCAGCGGCTATTTTAAGATGGAATAAAGTTTTTTTCACTTAGCCCTCGTCCCAGCGGTGTGCCTACCGCCGTTGTCGTTGTTGTTGTTGTTGTTGTTGTTGTTGTTGTTGTTGTTGTTGTTGTTGTTGTTGTTGTTGTTGCTGCTGTTATTGTTGTTGTTGTTGTTGTTGTTGTTGTTGTTGTTGTTGTTGTTGTTGTCTTTGTTGTTGTGTGTATGTGTGTGTGTGGTGTGTGTGTGGGGGGGGGGGGGGGTGTCTCCGACAGACCTCACGGGATTTAGTCGGTGGATCCGGTCTTTTTTTGACAGAAAGAATGTAAGGGAACCCCCTACAGTATAGTTGGTGCAACAAACCCAAATTGCAAGTATCATGCCTTGAACCTGAGTGAGTGGGAAGATATCAGCCCCTTCCGATCACTAGGCTATGCCTTAGTCTGCATGGATCCGGTCTTCGTTCGTCCACTATGTGTTCGTATGTTTGATCCGTTCGATTTACGATTCTCTTAATCGGCGATGATTGTTTTCTTTTTTTGAAGTTCTTGATGACTGTTGTTCTGATGCGGTGGTTCCGCGGGGCCTTAGCATGACGACTTTTTGATGAGTCTACTAGAGCAAAATTTGTCTAACTCCGGTGAGGGATGTTGACGGCGACACGCGTGCCTCCTGCGTGCATTTTGTCGCTAGCTGGTCTATGGACCTGAATATAATTTTTTTTATTTTTAATGTTATTTGTACTGTCTCGATCGCTGATGAATGGGTCGATCTTTATTTGTTTGAAAAAGAAAATAAGAGGCAGAGTCGGTGGAAAAAGGATCGGGCAGATTTTAGGCGAACGCCGAGCACACTCTCCTGCTGCCCCTGTCAGTCGCGACCGATTAAAATCCCCATCGGTCTCTCCCTAGTGGCTACTTGAAGCACACCTGTGGGCTGTGCCGCTTCAGGCGTTCACCTGTTCTGACTCTTGAGCCAGGGAGAGACAACAACAACAACGCTAGGCACACTGCTGAGACGATTATCCCATCTTAAAATAGCCGCCGCTGTCAAAAAAGGGCACAACCCCTAACCAAATTCAAAAAAACACCTACAAACGAAGCTCTCTCATCGGTAAAGGCAAGGATCCACCGCGACCTCATACCATAAGGCCACACGAGATGAGCCAAATCGACAACGGAACTGACCGTCGGCGAAAGGCGAAAACCCTAGTCACTTTTTCGCCCCAAGACACTAGTAGTAGTATCAGGCCTTGTGCAATGCAAGATGCTTAGGGGAGATGTTTATAAAAATAAATCAGATGTGTCGTTGGTTAGTAGTAGAGAGCAGACACTTAATTAAACACCCCTCATATAGACCTAAGCACTTTGTGCTTAAAAAAAACTCAATTTGTGTTACTAAGGACCTCCGTAAACACCATGCATTGTACGAGGCCTTAGTTCCCAGCCGGAGCACGGGAAAAAAAAACTTTCATGGCATTGGCCTATGGTACCATCACACCTGCCCTTGCAGGTTCAACGTTTTTTTTAGCATCAGTACAGACACAAGCGCTCATATACACGCGCATACACTCACCCCTATGAACGCACACACGCACACCCTACCCCCATGAGCATCTTCGAGAGATTGAGCCAGCATATCATTTTGAGATTTACGAAGTCACCGTAGGCGCCTCGTCGTCGACGGGAACGTCTCCTTCCGCTGAAAGCGCATCGTCGGAAATCCTGAAATAAATTCAGAAATAATGCGAGCATCAGGATTTAAACCCTGGTGGGTTGGGGATACCACTGTCCACCTAACCAACTCAACCATAGGTTGATTCGCTTGCAGGTTCAACGTTACCTGCACGCCATCGGTCTCTCCCTGGTGGCTACTTGGAGCACACCTGTGGGCTGTGCCGCCTCATGCGTTCACCTGTTCTGACTCCTGAGCCAGGTTTGCACGTCTGACTTTGCCAAGCGAGGCAAGATAGATGGCCCTTCAGGGCCACCACGAGGCCATTTCAATTTTGAAGCGGCCGAAGGAGGCACTCGAAGCAGCCAGCCAGCCAAGTAGCCACGCAACCTGCCTCCGGCTGATCAGATCATCAGCTAACCTAGTCGAAACTTTCATCCACTAATCTAATCACAGCCCCGTCGATTACTCTAATCGACGGTCCAGAATAATTTATTTAGTAGACAAATTTAGGGGGCGACTGATGATTTTTTTTTATTAGCGTCGCCGTCACCAACCACCAGCAGCCAGCGCCAGCAGCGGACGGACGTCGCCGTCCCTTCCGTCGCCTCAAGGGCCTCCGGCTCCGATCCCCTCCTATAAACCCGCCGCCCCCTCCCCCCACCTTTCCCCAGATCAAAACCCCTCCTCCCCATCCCCTCCATCCCTCGAACCATCCGTCCGTCGGCCATGGCCACCGCCGCCGCGTCCCAGGTACGTCCGCGCCGACCCCGTCCCGCTCCTGGGCGACGGCTGCCGAGTTCTCACCTTTTCCCTCCCTCTGCAGGTGGCCTTCTCCGCGCCCGTCGGCGGCTCGGACCGCGCCGTCAGGAGCTCCGGAATCCAGGTGCGCGTCTCCACATCCCTTTACGCAGCGCCAATCGTGTGCTAGTGCGTGAACTAGTGGGAGCAGTTTTAGGCACGAGATTCGATACCGCTAGCTGCGCCTTTGGCTTCCTGCACAGATCAACTAGTATCACCTGCACATAGACACACTTGTACTGGTAGTAGTAGATGCACATTCAGTAGTAATTCTTCAGCGCTCTTGCTTCGATTGCAGATATTAGCTAGCATAACTTACAAATAGGACACACATATCAGTAGCAGTACATGCGCATTCAGTAGTTCCTCAGGGCTCTTGCTTTGCTATGCTGTGGATCCCCAGCTCACAGCCTTTTCAGGGGCGCCCCCAACATCAACAGTATGCTGATTTCACCTTTTGCTACATTTCAGGGCATCAACAGTCTCAGCTTCAGCAACAAATCATGGATCGGCACCGCATTGGCGTGCGACAGCAAGGCCGCGGCACAGTCGAGGCATCTCTGCAGGGCGGTCCAGCAGTCGAGCAAGAGCAAGGTCTCCGTCGCGCCCCTCGACCTGGAGAGCGCCAAGGAGCCGCCGCTCAACACCTACAAGCCCAAGGGGCCTTACACGGCCACCATTGTCTCGGTTGAGCGGGCGGTAGGCCCTAACGCCCCAGGAGAGACGTGCCACGTCGTCATCGACCATGGTGGCAATGTGCCGTACTGGGAGGGGCAGAGCTATGGGATTATTCCTCCGGTAAGTCTTCAGCCCATTCCATCACTTTCTCAGTTTCATCCTCTGTCTTGTTGAATACTGAACAGGGGACTCTTTGTCTTGCTAAATAAGAGGATAAACATATCAAGTTGTGCTGTACTGAAAAAAATTATGTTCAAAGTTACAGACATTGATTTGGGTATGCTGCTTGATTTTATTATAGGAGAATTACCTTAGGATTGTTCCTCCAGTAAGCGTTTAGCCATTTCAACCACTTTCTCTTCCATCCTCTGTCTGTCTTACTGAATAGTGAATACTGAACAGAACAGGGGTTGTATTATTAAATAAGAGGATAAACGTATCAAGTTATGCTGTACTTGAATTATGTTCAAATTTATAGACATTGATTTGAGTATGCTGCTTGATGCTTTGTGTAGGAGAATTGTTTTAGGTTAACTCAAGTACCACATATCTGTTCATAGCATTTCCTGCCGTCCATGTTTTCACCATCTTTAGGTTAACTCAAGTACCAAGTATCTATTCATTACCTTGCTGTCGTCCATCCTTGTTTTCACCACCCATCTTCATTGCTCATCAAACCTTGTGTGCATCTATCAGGGAGAGAACCCAAAGAAGCCTGGAAACCCACAGAATGTCAGGCTGTATTCCATTGCATCTACTCGGTATGGGGATTCATTTGACGGGAAGACTGCCAGTTTATGTGTTCGCCGTGCAGTTTATTATGATCCTGAAACTGGCAAGGAGGACCCCTCGAAGAATGGTGTCTGCAGTAATTTCCTATGCAACTCAAAGCCTGGGGACAAGATTCAGATGACAGGTTGGTTGCTTTCTTTTAGATGGATGCAAAGGCTTTCTTGTGTGCTAGCAGTTTTATATGAGCGCTTCTAACTCTAAAAGGGCTAAGTTTTCTCGTTTACATGTGCCTAATGTTCATTTGTCTTAAACCATCTATTTCTGAATCCTTTGACAAAAAGAGCATTACACATATATACACATTGTGTAGGAAGTAACCATTCTTCATAACATTAAGAAAGAGGGGAGTTTTTCACAGTGCCACTGGTTTACAGTGTACATTCTGAATAAGAGCAACTTTTTTTTTTGGGGGTAACTTCTGACGCACTAGCCAGACAAATAATAAATCCTTTATATCCAAGAGCCTCTTACAGTATGGCCATCGCTGACACTAATAGCTATCTTTGTTCTGTCCTGCTGGCTGCTGCCGACTGGATCTGTTCTATTAGTTTTGTCGTACTTGATTATTATTTTTGGATAAAAGTCTAATTTTGATGCATATAATAAATGTCCTTCAAACAATGTGCTGCTTCCTGTTCCGAGATACAAACCAAACATGTATGCACATACTCTTTCTGGTAGAATTGTGTATACTCAGGCCCTGTTCGGTATCGCTCCGCTCCACAACTCTGCTCCCGGAGCCGGCGGAGCTGCAGTTTCCTCGCTCCGCAGATTCCAGGAGTGGGTGGATTACCGAACAGGGTCTCATAGTTCATGGCATATGATGGATGTTCTAAAGTTTATGCATCTCACTGTCATTTCATTCTGACCCCAGGGCCCTCTGGCAAAATAATGCTCCTACCTGAGAGTGATCCAAATGCAACCCATATCATGATTGCCACTGGCACTGGTGTTGCTCCCTACCGCGGGTACCTACGCCGCATGTTCATGGAAGATGTCCCAAATTTCAGATTTGGTGGCCTGGCTTGGCTCTTCCTTGGTGTGGCTAATTCGGACAGCCTTCTTTATGACGAAGAATTCACAAGCTACCTGAAGCAGTATCCAGACAATTTCAGGTTATTAGACCTCTTCCATCGTCATACCTTGTTTCTGTTATTATCTTTACACATGCCCCAAACGCCATTTTGTTATTGACTTGGATGCTTCCGTCATCGTAGATTGGGTGTGCCACCACTTGAATAAACTAGTTGAATATAATATAATTGAGTGTGTTGAATTTGTAGGTTCGACAAAGCACTAAGTAGGGAGCAGAAGAACAAGAGTGGCGGCAAGATGTACGTTCAGGACAAGATTGAGGAGTACAGCGATGAGATTTTCAAGCTTTTGGATGGCGGTGCACACATCTACTTCTGTGGTTTGAAAGGAATGATGCCAGGGATTCAGGATACACTCAAGAAGGTGGCAGAGCAGAGAGGGGAGAGCTGGGATCAGAAGCTATCGCAGCTCAAGAAGAACAAGCAATGGCACGTTGAGGTTTACTAGGATCGGAACCGTTCAGTTATCTATGATTTGCTCTGCTGTGAGACGATGTCAGAAAAAGGCAGAACACACACATGGGATGATTCTTGTGATGGTGTAGAATTATCAAACATTATTTTTGAGAGAATCATAAGACTGTCCATGTAATTCATAAGCTTCTGCATCACATGATGCGTGAAACGAAGCATGTAACTTTTGTTATAATTTCTTGAGGTGTTTTGTCTGAAGCCGAATTTAAGCACCTGTCCTGGTTGTTCATGGTCTCATGGATGAAGTGCAATACTATATTGTAGATTGTTATTCATTCAAATATTCAGAGGGCATATAAATATTCTGTGCGTACTTCATGATATTTTCTATGGAAATTCTTGCTAATTTCAATGATACTTATTTAGTATCCAAATTTGTGTTGCCATTTTACTCTCTGCCATCCCTCATATACGAATTAGGCTCATGCCATTGGTTTATCAACTACCATTGTATGTTGTGCCTCATCCAGTCCCTTGCCCATTCAAGACAGTGAGAAGAATTTGCTTTCTTCGTGTATATCAGGAATGTTCCGAGGCAGCACATTCATGAAGGAATCCAACACAAAATTCGACACTCAAACTCTCGAAATACCCGTCTTGATACATAGAATTGACAGAAAATGTTATGTACAAGTCCACAAAAAGACACCCAACATGCGATTGCAAGAGAAAGTCGAGCCTACTGGAGCGAAACAGACACCCTAACTTTAGGTTTGGCCCAACTGCACATACAGTACCACATATGCTTACCAACTTCAGGTACAAATGCTAAATATCCGGGATATACTCCCAAAGGACTACTGCACATGGTGTACATGCTTGAATATAATATAGGCACACTTGCCACACAGGCCATCAGAGGGGTAAACTCATTTCTTTTATTTTTCTTAAAACACAGTACAGATGCAAATGCTCACACACTCTTTCTCATGAACACACACACATCCTATCCTTGTGAACACCTTCGATAGACCAAGCCAGCAAATCTTGAGATTGATGAAGTCATAACAGATGCCTCGTAGTCAATGAAAACGTCCTCTTCCACTGAACGAACATCACCAGAAAGCCTAGAATAAATTCAGGAAAATGCACACATCGGTGCAAGTCTTGGACTTAAACCCGGCAGGCTGGTTCCACCACAAGAAACCTAACCATCTAATCTATGCTCACTTTGTAGCTGAAGTTATTATTGATGCCAACCAATTGGAATACAATCCTGAAGTTATGAAAGTATTGCAGGAGAGACAGTCAGCGACACTATGCGGCGATGGCACGACTCTGCACAAAGTGCTGTTTAAGATGTAGTTTGCCAGCTTGTTGCTTTTGTCGGTGAGACAGTAGGCCTCAATGTGCTCATCAAATCTCTCCTGAAGATCAAAGCTAAAATAGATAGTGTCACCACAAATGGAGGGGAAAACCCTCATGGACACCGAGAAAGAGTAATGCATCGCCAAGAACAGCGCCCGCTTGCTCAAGGTCTTGACCCGGAGTAGTCTCTTGTTATCGAAATCCAGTTGATACACTTTGTACCTTGAGTTATCTGAACGAGAAAGCATACGGTGCACCACCATTAACTCTCCACCGTTGTCCACGAGGTGCGCGGTACCCGCCGTCCTGCAAACGTGCCTCCGCAACTTGGCAGCCACCTTCATCCGTGGTCGCCGATCTGCCCTCGTCTCCAGCACCATGAGGTTGTCCTCTGGTGTAGTACCAGCGGCCTAAGAACATCAATGGAGCTGTACCTCGAAAATATCCGATCTGAACCAGTGTCCAACGCTCATCGCCAGGCTTGGCAATGCCAATGATGAGGAACCACAGGCGGATCACGGAGCTCCGGGGATTTAATATTTTGAACTATGGTTCAAATATGTGCGGACAGAGTTACCACTAGACTTGGTATTAATAGAGCACTAGGTGCTCTATTTTTTTATTTTTTCCCACAAAAAAATAGAGCACTAGGTGTTTTAATCGAGATCCTATAACCCAAGCCTAATATCGTGACAAAGTTAAGATAAAGCAAAATATTCGTTCATATGTAGAACAATGAAGAACCAGTTTTTTCCCCGAGAAAATGCAGAAGAACTTGCATCATAATGAATTGATGGAAGAAAATACACGCTTTCAGTTAGGCACACCCTCCTAAAAATGAGATTACGATGGAAGGTCGAGCCCCTGGGACAATTGCTTGTATGAAGCCCATTCATACCGGTACAATAGCTAAACGAGAACAAATACAATTGCAACTCAAATCACTGATGCTAAGTGTTTGCAATTTAGTTTGACAACATTGCACAAGGAGAGACAGTCAACAAGAGTAAGCGGCGACGGCAGCGCTGCCGTGGAGCTGTTCAGGATGTAGCTTGCAAGTTCGGTACCTCTAACCACAACATTGTAGGCTTGAATTTGCATATTCACTCTCTCATCCAAATCGAAGCTCATGTAGATAGTGTCAGAACTGATGGAGGGAAAAACTTTTGTGGACACCGAAAGAGAGCAATGTCTAGCCATAAACAGTGCACGTCCATTGAAGCTGTTTGCCGGGAAAAATTTCCCCATCTCCAAATCCAGTCGATACAGGTCGTAGTCGAACCTCCTGGGGCTACTCCGGAGCATGCGGTGCACCAACATTAGCTCCCCGCCATTGTCCACCATGTGCATGCTATGAAAAGTTGAGCACAGTGGCCTACACAGCTCGGCGGCCACCTCCATCCGTGGTGGTTGATCCAGACTCGTCTTTAGCACCATGAGATTATCCTCGGTGACACAATAAAAACGGCCCAAGAACACTAAAGGTTTGACGGATGGCTTTTGTATGAAACCGATGTCCAGCGCTCATCGCCAGGCTTGGCGACGGCTAGGATGCGAAGTTTGTGTAAATACGACACGACCACGGAATCATCGGTGATGCCGCAGCCCCACGCTGTCATGCATTGCTCGAAATGAGTAGTACTGATGAGGTAGGTGTACCGGTAAGGAGGCAGCAGCGTGATCAGTGGCGGGAGCTCTTCGAGGTGGCGCGTGAGCGGATTTAGTAGTCGAATGTTGGTGCGCTTGTGGAGCAGGAAGAGGAGGCCCTCGGACGTGCGCCCAAGTGTTTCGTGGTCGCGGAGCTCTGGAAGATCAAGTTTTATGCACTCGCCGGTGGAGACGTTGAGGAAGCGACGGCGGTGGGAAGGGGCGAGTTCCTCCTGGAGCATGATCCACTGCCGAGGATGGCAGCGTCGGTCAAGGCCGTACACCCGCGGGTCTGTCGTGTGGCGCCTCCAAGGGTGGCACACGGCGCGGAGGCGGACATTGCCGGCCACGTCGCTGGCGAGGACGCACTCGGCAACAAGACCCGCCGGCCCATCGGCGAGGTTTGCCCAGTCCCGCCTGCAGCAAAAGCAAAACGGATCAGAAGTGTAGGGACAAACCCCTGGCCAGCTCACCACTCATCTCCTCTCACTCTCACTTGCTCGGACGAAAGTGGTAGAAGATGAACAAACTTTTCCAGCGACGAACGCCCCGGCCGCCGAACGGCCTGTATATATGTTGGCTTCTATTCAACTCAACTACATACATGGAGGTACACACGCACACACGCAGCACAACTTCGGAAGAACTCTCACATCGACCGGACGTATACCACGGTCCTGATGAAGACTACATCTTCCTTGGGCTCCTCCCCTCGGCTCATACCGCAGCCGTGGCTCGGCAACACATCGGCGCACCTTCACCAATACATATGGGTTGGATTTTTATACCCGTGCACACACACCTGGATAGCTACCACGCACGCACGCACACACTGACTTGGCTTGCCGCTACATGCACTCGGCCACACGGCAAGTTACGCACGCACTAGCCTAACAGCCACTAACCCATGCACTAACTACTCACTGGAATCTCTCCACGATCAACAAGATCCGGCTGTGCAGCTAAGGCATGTTCAATGCCTAGGCGCTTGCATGGGCGCTTAAGGAAATACAAGAAAAGAAAAATCGTGTAACAGCGGTGTTAGCGTCCAGTCCTTCAACGGCAATGACAAGGTACAGGTACTTAACAGGACGCATTCTGTGTCATATCTCGAAAGAAAAAACGGGCTAGCGCCTGGGGCCAGAAGTAGCGTCGACGCTAGCATGAATCCTGGGCTTAGCCGGGAATAGGAAAAAACGGCCAGGATATTAGGCTTAACTACTGGGGATTTAATCCTAGCGTCCAATCTAAGCGTCCCTGTTGTAGCTGCCCTAACAACCATGCATGCATCAGCACAACGGCTCGGCCGCCACTCACGCACGGCTAAGTCAAGATTATAGCTATCAAGAAGATCAGAAACGAGTGAAGAAACTGAGTGAAATGCTAACGAAAATCGGCCGGCCGGCCGCTCCTAACACTCGCTTAGGGCCATGCGGAGCGGCGGAGGCTGCGAGTGCGCGCGTGCCCGCTGCGTCTTCTGAGATTCCGATGGAGTCGCAGTAATACTCTTGTACTGTGTCTTGTAGTATTTGGCGATGTCGCTCCTCTACGAATCCTTCAGCTGGCCCATGACAAAGCAATATAATCCCCGATAGATGGCGCATGGACGATGTACAAGCCAATGACATGTGGTGCCAAGAACGAAAAACCATGCTACTTCTCAAGCTGTATATTTTTTATTTTGATAAGAGATGAATTTTATTAACTCAAATGAAGCATCAAGCACGATGGGTACACGCCTACCTCCGCATAGCTAGTATGCATACGTCCAAATAAACACGCTGGTAAAACGAAAAATCAAAGAGCCCCGTCATGCTCACTCCCACGCTCCTGCAGCACGTCACTTTGGCGCCCGCAGCCACCCCCATTGCCGCCGCCAGCTCTGTTTCTCCGCTTAGCGCCTCCTCGTCCTCGCCGCGGTTCACGCCTGGTTTCCCGTAGCTGCAGCCCCTGGGATAGGAGCTGGTGGCCTCGCTCCAGATCTGCGGCTGAAGGCTGCCCATCCTCTCCCCGCGGCTGATGCGGTCGCCTCCGAGGTTGTCAAGGTTCCCAACAAGGTGAGGTTTGTTGGTATTGATCTAGAGGCCCAATGGGCCAAAACGAAAATAAAAGACCAGAAATAAAGTTACGTTAAAGAGAGAAACAGGGAGGCCACGAACCAACGTTCGTACCCCTCGATCTCAACTTACGCGCCCTGATCGGGGGCACCATAACCAACTATGGTTTTGGTCCCCTGTCGCCAACGCACATAAAAAAATGGGGGAGCAGCCGGCACCTACGCTAGACTAGTTCTCATACGGTTTACTCCTGCTCCCCACATCCCTAAACCCTAACCGATCTGGGGGAGCGCTGCACGATGGGAAGATCATCTCCAAGCTCTGCCCCTGTTCCAGGGCAGTGCCGGTGGCGCCCGGAGGGACGCCGCTACCTGCAGCGAGCATCTTCACCGAGCCTGCATCAAGCCTGCATCGAGCAGGCACGGGACTTCGTACCGTCGACACCAATGGCTGCTTCCATTGGTGGTAAGAACCTAATCCATCTCTCTGATCTGTGCTATTAGGTGATCTAATGCCTGGCTTACGATCTGTTAAGTAGATTCTACGGGATTATAAATCTAACAATGGTATCAGAGCATGGTTAAGCCTAGATTAGATCCCTAAGATGATCTGTTTAAGTTTGATGATCATGATTACGACCTAGTGATTAAGGTTAGCCCTCTGTTAAGTCAAGTCCTAGGGTTAAGAGGTTTCTATTTAAATGACTAATCTGCTACTGGATCAATGCTAGTTCCTTTATGATTATCAACAAGTTATGTTAGTTTACCTGTATCACGCTTCTGCTTCAAGTAAGATTAATTAGCGCTGGTTTTGTTTCATGTTAAGAATATAGAAGGAGGGGAATCGGATGAATCACTCGTTTTTCCCCTAATTATGAGAAACCCTAGCCCTAGAATTTTTTCCCCATTCAGAAATCCCAAAATCAGAGTTAAAATGTTGAAATTAAGAGAAAAAGGTGACGGGCTCACCCAGATGACGCCGGCTTTCGGGGTCCGCACGGCCGCCGCCGTACGCGCACGCCATGGCCGGGATGCCGCCGCCTTTCGGGGTGGCGCGCGGAATGAAGCAGCAGCCGTCGCTGCTGCGCTCACGCACGCGCGCGTCGCCTGGCCTCCGCGCCTTGCACGCCGTTGTCGCCGCCGAAAGCTTGCGCCAGCGACCGTTGGCGAAATGCCCCGCAGCCGCCGCCTGCTCGCGCCACCGAACGCCGTACTCGCGATGCCCGCAGCCACGCTCGCCGGAGGAGCGCACCGGACTCGGTCTGCGGCACGCTGCTCCGTCGAACGCAGCCACCGCGCCGCCATGGCCGTCGTTGTGCGTCGCCGTTCCGACGATTGCGGGAACGAAATGGGGAATTGGCCCCTAGGGTTTGACCCTCGCTCGTTTTGCTCCGTGCGGGATGATCGCGGCCATTGGCCCGATCGGATGGCCGAGAGCAACGGGTGGCTCAGGGCAGGCCTTCGGGCATTATACGGGCCGCCTTCGCGGCTGGGCTTCGGCCCGAGTTGTCTTAGCCCACAGAAAAGGCGTTTTTTTTGTTTACTGGGCTAGGATTTAAAGAGCTGTCGTGGGTTTTGGGCTAAAATTGAAGTTTCTGTGCGTTTTCTATTTATTCAGTGTGTTTCCGTATTATGATTATTCCCAAAATGTTCTTGCACTGTTATAAATAGAAAATTGCCAGAAAAATGATTCTGAAAATTATGGTTTAGTTTTCTGAATGAAATGGAACCAACAAGAAATTTTATTTAGAAAACTTTTATGAAATAATGTTTGTGTCATTTTATGGCACATTTATGTTCATCCCATGGTAATATCAATAAATGGAGAATTATTAATGTTGGAAAATTGATATTACACATGAGATTAATGTGATCATTTTTGTAATATAGACCAACATTGTTTTACATTTTTGAATCACTCCGTTAATTCCTTATTATTTTCTGCCCAACGGTGATATAATTTGGAGTTAATTTTTGCATGAAAATTGATCAAACCAACGTAGGTTAATTTTTGTGCAATTTAAATTAATGATGATGTTCTTTTCCTTTACTTATGATATTTCGAAACATGACAGCTTCCGGTTCTCGTGGCCTCGAGATCGAGCCACTTACTGGGAATAACTTCCAATCGTGGAAGGACTCGTTGCTTTTGCACCTCGGATGGCATGAGGTTGACCTTGCACTGAGGGAAAGTAAACCAGTGGAACCTGCAAAGGGTGCCACTGGGTATGCTGAGCTTAAGAAAGATTATGATACTAAAGTTGAGAAGTGGGAGAGGTCAAACAGAATGGCGCTCCTAATTATGAACTTCTCCATCTCGACTGAGATTAAAGGGGCTATTCCTGCCAATGAAAGTGCCGCCGAATATTTGAAATCGGTGGAAGAACAATTTAAGGGCTCCGAGAAAGTGTATGTAGATGAGCTTTTGCACAAGCTGCTTGCAAAATATGACGGGCATGGAAATGTGAGGGAGCACATCTTAAGTATGAGCAATGCCGCGGCAAAGCTTAAAACCATGAAGTGTGACTTGAACGAAGAGCTTCTGGTGCTCCTAGTTTTTAGGTCACTACCCTCACAATTCAATCCATTCAAGATAAACTATAACTCTCTTGAAACCAAATGGAAACTATCTGAACTCATTGCACATTGCGTTCAGGAGGAAGAGAGAATGAAGAGTGAGCAGAAAGATCAAGCTCTCCATGTTAACTCTGCAAAGAGGAAGCATGAGAACCATGCTCATAACAATAATGTGCCCAACAAAAAGCAGTATTCCAAAAAGAATCCTCCAAAGCCTAAGCAATGCAACGAGGCAAGTTGTTCACGTCCCGCACCTTCAGCGGCTACTTCAGTTAATCTTACAAATGCCGCTGGAGAAAGACTTTGCAATTTTTGCAAGCAGCCAAATCATTTCAAGGCGGACTGTCCAGGTTTTCTTAAGTGGCTGAATAAAAAGGGTAAGGATGAGATCACTCTTGTAGATGAATCTCTATATGTTGATTTTTCTGAATCTACATGGTGGATTGACTCAGGTCCGACTGTTCATGTCGCGAATTCTTTGCAGGGATTCCATATAAGTCACACCCTAAAGGGAACAAGAAGACTTAATGTCGCGAATGGGAAGGAGGCTGAAGTTGAAGCCGTGGGCTCCCTCACCTTGAAGTTGCACACTGGTTTCCTACTTCAGCTCAAGGACGTTCTTTATGTGCCTACTTTGAGTAGGAATTTGATTTCAGTTTCATGTTTAGATGATTTTGGATTTCATTGTACCTTCGGGGAGAAACAATGTTTTTTTAAGTATTGTAATAAGGATGTTGGTCTTGCCGTTCGACGAGGCAAACTTTATATGTTAAATCTTTCTGGTTATCCTATGTGTGTGAATCTCTGCGAGATGAATATGAATGAATGCAATCATAAAAAGAATGGGAGAAGTATCAATCCTTCTTCAAAATTGTGGCATCATCGCCTGGGCCACATTTCGAGGGGGGAATGGAACGATTGATTAAAGAAGAAATACTTCATCCGCTAGATTTCTCTGATGCGGGCAATTGTATTGACTGTATTAAGGGAAAATATGTGAAAACAATTAAGAAAGGAGCAGTAAGAGCCACATCGGTCCTTGAACTTATTCATACTGACATATGCGGACCTTTTAACGTAAAGTCTATGGATGGTTTTGATTCCTTCATTACCTTCACAGACGATTTCTCTCGCTATGGCTACATTTACCCCATACGTGATCGATCCGAAGCTTTGGACAAATTTAAGATTTATAAAGCCGAGGTTGAAAATCAACTCAACCTAAAGATCAAAGTAGTGCGGTCTGATCGCGAGGAAGAATATTATGGCAGGCATGCTCCTTATGGGCAAATTCCAGGACCGTTCGCAAAATATCTTGCTGAAAATGGAATAATTGCCCAATATTCAATGCCTGGTGAACCTCAGCAAAATGGCGTAGCTGAGCGTCGCAATCGCACTCTTATGGATATGGTACGTAGCATGCTTAGTCATGCGAACTTACCAGTAAGCCTTTGGATGGAGGCATTGAAAACAGCTGCACACATCCTAAATCTTGCTCCAACTAAGTCAGCACCGAGCACACCTTACGAGATGTGGGTGGGAAAGAAACCGAGCTTGAATTACTTGCGAGTGTGGGGCTGCCCGGCTGAAGCTAAAGTATTCAATCCACATATTAAGAAATTGGACCCAAAGACAGTCAGTTGTTTTTTCATTGGGTACCCTCATAGAGGAAAAGGATATCGCTTTTATTGCCCAGGTCATACCACCAAGTTTGTGGAAACCAGGCAAGCGGTGTTTTTTGAGGATAATGAAGTCACTGAGGTTAGGGCGATTGATCTTGAGGAGAAGCGGGTGTACGTTCCATCCCCGACTATCCAACAGAACTTTATCCCTATGCCTAATATGCATGAGACACCTACTGGTGATCCCGAACCTGAAGTGGATCCTCAATCTGATGAGGAGCCTCAGCATAATGAAGATCCTCAGCATGATGAGGATCCTCAGCCAAATGATGATCCTCAACCCAATGATAATCGTCAACCTTCTCGGGCAAGAGAAAATGCACATACTAATGAGCCTATGAGAAGATCACAACGGGAAAAGAAAAAGGCCATCTCTAGCGATTATGTCACTTTCATGTGTGAGGATGAAAATGACATAGGGAAGGCACAAGATCCGACCTCATATAAAGAAGCCACTAAAAGTGAAGACTCGTCCAAATGGTTGGTAGCCATGGAAGACGAATTGAAATCTATGAGCTCGAATGATGTTTGGGACTTAGTAGAAGTTCCTGATGGAGCCAAAAGGGTAGGCTGCAAGTGGGTCTACAAAACCAAATATGATTCCAAAGGGAACGTCGAAAGGTTCAAAGCGAGACTTGTAGCAAAAGGTTTTACACAGAGAGAAGGAATCGATTATAAGGAGACCTTCTCGCCTGTGTCATCCAAAGATTCTTTCAGAATTGTCATGGCACTTGTAGCTCATTATGATTTGGAGCTGCATAAAATGGATGTCAAGACGGCATTTCTGAATGGTGACTTAAAAGAAGAAGTTTACATGACTCAACCTGAAGGTTTTGTCGTGGAAGGAAAAGAACACATGGCATGTCGTTTAAAGAAATCCATATATGGCTTGAGGCAAGCTTCAAGGCAGTGGTACCTCAAGTTCGACGAGATTATTAGAACTTTTGGTTTTAAAGAGAATGAAGTGGACAACTGCATATATGTTAAATTTAAAGGCAGTAGGTTCACAATTTTAGTCCTATATGTGGATGATATTCTATTGGCTTGCAGCGATAAAGATATGTTGCATGAGACCAAGAGATTTCTGTCCTCAAAATTTGACATGAAGGATCTCGGTGAAGCCTCGTATGTCCTTGGCATCGAGATTCATCGAGATAGGTCCAAAGGAACATTAGGACTATCGCAAAAGGCATACTTTGAGAGAGTACTAAAGAAATTCAATATGCATAAGTGCTCTTCCTCACCTGCCCCCATAGTTAAGGGCGATAAGTTTGGGACTTTCCAATGTCCGAGGAACCAAAATGAAATTGATCAGATGAAGTCGGTTCCTTATGCTTCAGATGTCGGAAGCATCATGTATGCTCAAGTATGTACACACCCTGACTTAGCTTTTGTAACCGGGATGCTTGGCAGATTTCAATCTAATCCAGGACCGGACCACTGGAAGGCCGCAAAGAAAGTCTTGCGTTATATGCAAGGTATTAAAAATTTCATGCTTACATATAGAAAGTCCGATAACCTGGAAGTTATTGGTTATTTAGACTCTGATCTTGCCGGGTGTGTGGATAGTATGAAATCCACGTCAGGTTATATATTCACACTCGCTGGAGGAGCCATATCGTGGAAAAGCTCCAAGCAAAAGATAGTTGCCTCATCTACGATGATGGCAGAATATCTAGCATGTTTTGAGGCCACCGGGCAGGCTGTATTCCTAAAGAATTTCATTCCCGGACTTAAAGTGGTTGACAGCATTTCCAAACCACTGACATTGTACTGCGATAATGAACCCGCAGTTTTCTATGCGAATAACAACAAGTCAAGTGCTGCTGCCAGGCACATTGACCTAAAGTACCATGTTGTTCAACATAGAATCCAGGATCAAACTATTAATGTTAAGCATATCAGTACGACACGTATGCTTGCGGATCCGCTTACTAAAGGCTTACCACCCAATATATTTCGTGAGCATGTAGCCAACATGGGATTATTGGAAGCCTCTTGATTCTGGAATTATGGGACCGCTAATATAAACCACTCCCAATAAGAAAAATGTTTCCTTTTTGAAATAGGATGTGTGCTATGAATATTGAGGTTCAATGGCTTTTCATCGGCTGTTGTAACACCTTACTCTGGTATATTATTCCTATGGAGAATGGACAAAAGTCATTGAGCCTAACGATCAAGGAGGAGAATGTTGGTATTGATCTAGAGGCCCAATGGGCCAAAACGAAAATAAAAGACCAGAAATAAAGTTACGTTAAAGAGAGAAACAGGGAGGCCATGAACCAACGTTTGTACCCCTCGATCTCAACTTACGCGCCCTGATCGGGGGCACCCTAACCAACTATGGTTTTGGTCCCCTGTCGCCAGCGCACATAAAAAGATGGGGGAGCAGCCGACACCTATGCTAGACTAGTTCTCGTACGGTTTACTCCCGCTCCCCACATCCCTAAACCCTAACCAATCTGGGGGAGCGCTGCACGACGGGAAGATCATCTCCAAGCTCTGCCCCTGTTCTAGGGCAGTGCCGGTGGCGCCCGGAGGGATGCCGCTACTTGCAGCGAGCATCTTCACCAAGCCTGCATCAAGCCTGCATCGAGCAGGCACGGGACTTCGCACCGTCGACACCAATGGCTGCTTCCATTGGTGGTAAGAACCTAATCCATCTCTCTGATCTGTGCTATTAGGTGATCTAATGCCTGGCTTACGATCTGTTAAGTAGATCCTACGGGATTATAAATCTAACAAGGTTTGACTTCAATGTAGATTTGCTAGGGATACGCCCCCTCCCCATTCATGGCGCCCATTGACCCGACATCAAACCCACTCCTGCTGCTTCATTCAAGTCCTTGGCGATGCGTGCGGAGCGGCGTCCCTCGAGCCCTGTGCTGACCAGGGACGGGTCAAGAGGAATTACTGCGGTGGAGGAGTGGCATTTGGTGCGAGCACCATACTCTCCTCCCTAGGGTTAGAAGAATTTCATCAAGCTAAGGGAGCGTGAGTGCCACTGATGCCTCTTCACTGGCCATTGCAAAGCAGATTGCGACAACCCCTTCACATGAAGGCGCTGGCAGTTTGGACACAGGGCGAGGGGCTGCACTAACACTCCCCCTCCCCTTTGTCCTCTCCATCGGCTTCGGTGACTGCTGCTGGGAACGCGCTTCATCGACCTGCTACGCCCCCTGCTGGACCTGTGCTATGCGCCATGCCACGACGTGACATTCGGGTGGGAGACCCGTCGCTACGTCCTGAAGAGGGGAGCATGGTGATCGTTTCCTTGCCAGAGATGGAGGCAAATGCAGCATGCATGGCGTCCCTGGGTGCCTTCCTCTAGCTTGGGGGAAACATGCCCTCGGTGAGCCCCACCGAGATCCAAGAAGCCATCTGCGTGTAATTTGGTGTCAGTGGTGTCAAGGTTGTTTCTCACTTCCAGGAGGATTTCTTTGCTTTGTTTAACTACCAGCATCACTGTGACAAGGTTACGACAGCGCCGGGGCGGTCCCACCACAATGGGCACATATCAGTTAGATTTGACGCATGGAGGCCCGGGTCACTTAGAATACCAGCATCACCTAGTTACAAAGTGTGTTTGATAGCACACAAGGTATTCCTCCGGTATTAGGGACCGACATGATCTCATGGTCTAAGGAACATATACTTGACAGGGAGAAAACTGTAGCAAATAACTAAGTGATACGATCTAATGCCAAGCTTACGGTTGGGTCTGTTTATCACATCATTCTCCTAATTACGTGACCCTGTTATCAAATGACAACTCATGTCTATGGTTAGGAAACCTTAACCAACTTTGATCTATGAGCTAGTATAGTAGAGGCTCACTAGGGACACTGTGTTGTTTATGTATTCATACATTTATTTAAGTTTCTGGCCAATACAATTCTAGCATGAATAATACATATTTATCATGAACAAGGAAATATTATAATAACTAATTTATTATTGCCTCTAGGGCATATTTCCAACAACCCTGGCTTATATAAGATATGACCCCCTGGCATTGCAAGATTCATAGTCGGCTACGTCAGTGTAGGGGAGTCTTCGGCGGATACAGATTCCTTGTCTTGAACGACAAGGCTCATCGATTCTTCTTTGTAGAGCGCCATGGGCCAACATAGTGGCCAAGGGCAGAACCGACCTAGGGGTTCCTAGGACGGCAACCGATCAACACGGTGAGATACCCTTGGGCTGCAACATTGTTAGTAGCCCATGAACCGGCCTTGAAGATTGGTTGCACCTACAATAGTGCCAACCTGCACATCATCTTTGGTTCCCTGAGGTTGAAAATGATTCTACGACACCCTTAACAGTAGTTGTTCGTCGCCGACCTCCTATGACGAGACTGTTTCCAAAGTCGGACGAACCACTCCGATCTTGAATTGCCCTTAGGATTACAAAAATCCTAGTTGGCTACGTTGGTGGAGGGAAGTCCTCCACGAATACGAATTCCTTGTCTTGAACGACAAGGCTCCTTGAATCTTCTTTGTAGAGCGCCATGAGCAGACATAGTAGTCCAAGCAGAACCAACCTAGGGGTCCTCAGGCCGACAACTGACATGGTGAGGTACCCCTGTGACGTAACACCATCAATGCCCAAGAACGACGCATACCTTTTGGACAAGGACTAGATCCTTGTTTTCCAAATCTATGCTATACACATCATAGAGAAGTCCTACCCGAGGATCCCACCTAGTTTTACATGGGTCTACATGGACATCAACAAGTCCAAGCCAATGAAAGTCCAAGTAAAAAAAGAGCTAAAAGGAACCTTAAGTGGTCCTATCTGCTAGTCAAAATAGTTCACTCGTCGGGAGAATGAGAGTCTCAAGGCTAGGCCTAGTCGCTAGTCGAGTTAGTTCTGCCATTGTGATCTCAAAATAGGATTAAGTCGCGCTCCAATGAGGTGACCAAACTATTACTATTAGAAAATTTTGTGATGGTTGTATCCTTTTTCAAAATATATTAAAATTTCACCAACTCATTAAAAATATAAGATATATGATAGTTTAAAATCTGGTAGTGTATATAATGGACAACACGTAAATTGCATGCATCACAAAATCAAAGTGATATGGCACAATCGAACTATATCGGATTTGTTGGCGGATTAATACAACTAACTGAATATGCCACTTATCTTTCTCTTCCCTTCCCCCTCTGTCTCTTCACTACCTTTAGCAAATTAATTTGTATATGGAGTTTTGAATCAGCTAGGAATTCAGGTTACAAAGGCTAGAAATTGGTTGAGTTCAACCATAACTACACCCATTAACTTTGGAGGTAAGAAGCATATGAACATTTTTGCTTTAACAACACCGATTTCTTCTAATATCCTTGATCCCTTCACTAGCCATGAGCCATAAATAGAACCAAACGAATGATATATGAACAAACACAATTTAGAAAATTTGAGGAGAAGACTTTATTCATTATTTGTCTCATACATGGCGCTTAACATAAACTATCCTAAGCACAACCTCATCAATTACAGATCTGAAAGAGAAGTTGTTGTGAGGCCGCCAGCCACATGAAAGTAAAAACCAATGGTTCTCCTCCCGCGACTAAAATAGCATCACTACGCCATAGGTGGGAAAGTGTAACCTGCATCAATCAGTTTGACCAAACATGTGATCAGAAGAGCACAACATGCATATAAATTGGTTAACTAATAACAAAACCGTGTGAATTAGAAGAAAATTTGATATCAAAACTGCATGCAAGCAATGCCCATCATTGTAACTCCCTTAATATATTTCACTTACTTCCGCACTTGTAGCCACGTGGGAATGGCTTCTTGCAGAAATTGGCAACATAGCCGACCTTCTCCATACACCATATCTTTTCTTTCTCCTTGGTGAGACCGGCACAAAGGCATGGGATGTTCGCCTTCTGCCACACAGCACAACACGCCTTCGATGGGTCTAGCTTTGGCTCTGTGGCCATTTCGTATACTGGCTGCACTCCTTGATCATGTCCTGTCGGTCACCCTCGCATTCATCCGCCGACACGGCCATCGCAATGGCGAGGATGATGAAACATAAGCACATGAGTTTCGCCATGGCTATTACTATGCTACACCGCCTTCTTTTCCCTTTGTTGTTAGAATGGTGCAATATAGGATTTGTGTGGCTTCTTTGTGAATGTGTGGGATACATGATTTTGTTAGCTATGGTTTGGTTTATATAGCCTTGTTTGAGATATGATAGGTACATTAGGTGTATATCTTGAAGCTATAGTACCGTATCAAAAAATTAATGTGTACATTAATTGCACATCCAGAGGCTACACCATACATTACTTGTATATCTTGAAGACAGGACATTGCATTAAATAATGAATGTGTGCATGAATTCTATATGTACACACTATACATACATCGATTGTGTATATCTCGAAGATATGCAATAACATTGAACACTAAATGTGTTCATTAATTCCACATCTACATGTTATGCATACATCGGTTGTATATATCTTGAAGATATTGTTTTCTTCAAAAAATGAATGTGTACATTTATCGACAAATCTATAAACTACAACATCACCTTAATTGTATATATCTTGAAGATATGACACCAGATCCAAAAATGAATGTGTACATTAATTGCACACCTACAAGCTACAACATTACACCACTCTAATGGCTACAGTACTGCATCGTTCTTTGGAAATATGCACCAGATCGTGTGTATTGCACTATGCAAGACATTGGACACGTACATTGTGTGTATTTGAAGAACTAAAATCGCCGGCATTCCTATTTGCGTATACTAGATGATGCCCTACACATTGTGCCGGAACCATGTTACATAAAGCAGTGCTTAAAACAACTAAAACTAATGGAAAACAAATGTAATAGTGTTCTCGATTTACATTTTGAAAACAATAAAACCTGCAAATTATGTGACAACATTATGTATAAAAAGATAAAAACTTTTGAATTGAACCAAACTCAATGCCAAGCATTAACTATATATTTTTCTTCCAGCGTCCACCACATATACCTTTCATGACCACACAAAATTCAATGCAATTTTTTTAACCCATTACTAAAATGCATGCCTAGCTTGATTAGGTGGCATGGTATGCACGGATGGATTAATGCAAAGAAGTAACTTGTGAGTACATGCATGACTTCTAACTTCAGACAATTTTGGTCGGATGAATATCACCTATTGAGGTGATGTGGAAACATGCATGCGGAGAGAAATTTAGTGCATACATGTTGTTAGTTCTTTGTGAAAGTTGTGCACATGAATAAAAATTATGTGTGTGCAATTTCTAGCTTTGATTTGGCACATCCCAACTAAAAATAAAATTGATTATTAATAAATAAAGAGGGCAGATATATGCACTAAATATTTTATTCCGGTTTTCTTAACTTACCCTAATAGTTGTCTCCAGTTTATTCTCATGGAAAACCTACATTATTTCAGTTGCCTTGATGCATAACTTCCTTCTATCCTCAAACCACATATTCCTTCAAAATTTATGGTTGTTCATGAAATATTCAATTCAAATTAGTATTGTTGCTAAATATCTTGAATACAATATGGAAGTATTACAAAAGAGAGACACCTAGTGACACTAAGCGAGTGGCAATTTTGAGAAAGAGAAGGCAATATTGTTAGTTATTTGATTTTGACAGTTTGTATACATGAAATATAGACAATTCAGAGTTACGTATGAAATTTTGGCATTTAGTTGGGTTTGTTTACAAATTTAAAGTGAATTTACTATTAAATAAAACGTTAGCGGCATGCCTTTTATATAAAAACGCTGCTAGATTTATTCCATAGGAAGGGGTGTCTGAATGAGAGAGTAATCTTTTAGTAGATCATGCATCAATAAAAAAGACAGGTTAATTATCCGCAAACACATGCACATGGACTATACATACGCGAGCAAGCTGGCAGCGGTTATATATACTCCCTCCGTCACGGTTTAGTAGGCGCGCTTGCAAATTCTCTGGGACCTAAGTGGTTATCTATTGGTTGTGAGATGGGCTAAAAAATAGCATTCACACTACGCATACATATAGAAATAGTATATCGGAGTACTAATTAGCTAATAGAAATAAATGCAATGCGCCCTAAACCTTGTCTATTATGAAAACACGCGTAAATTTAACCGTGTCTTCTAAACTGTGATGGAGGGAGTATAATATTACAAAGTATTCAAGTGGCTAAGCAGGGAGCAATCCGCTGCATTTTCAGTGCTGAGCGATGCCTCATATTCTAGCGACACATGTATTCAGTTTTTCATCTGGTTTACTGCATGTTTTTTCTCTCTATTCGCCACCGGTTTTTGCTGGGCTAGATTTCATTGGTTCACCGCCCTACCTCTTTTTTTAGATAAAGGGCATATGTCCGACTTTATAAATAAAGCCATCAGGCAAAGTAGCACAACCTAACACCAGATCAACATAGTAACAGGGTAGACAAATAGAAGGAGTTCAGAGACATGGCAAACCAGCCAATCATGGCACGCAGGCCAGACCTAAGATAAATAGAGAAGACATCAGGGTTTAAGAAGCTTCGTGATGTTTGCGCGCCAAGGAGGAAGCCGTAGCCAGAATCCTGGACATAATAGCATCGAAGGCCTCATGATCTGCATCCCTAGTCAATGATCTCCACTATTGCAGGAATATGCCACTTTTAAGTAAGCAATCAACAAGATTAGCCCAGAAGATATGCTCAATGGTAAACTTGTTTCTAGTGGTCAACAACGACCAGTTGATCGCTGCAAACCCAACCCAAAAGACCCTTTTACAATACCCAGATAAGCCGTTGACAAATCTCCGCAGATCCACAAAAGAAGAGGGATTTCAAGCCACTTGAAGCCAAGAACGGATACAACTCCACACAAATTTAGCCAGAGAGCATCAAAAGAAGATATGATCAGTATTTTCAATGTCCCCGCACAAGGCGCATCTGTCTGAGCCCAGGCCGTTCCTTTTCCGGATTTGGTCCGCCGCAGGAAGCTTCCCACGAAAAGCTTGCCACAGAAATATTTTGATCTTAGGAGGGAGACGGGCTTTCCAGATGCACATGAACTTGGAGGTGGGGGAGCCCAAAATAAGTTTAGCATACACAGACTTAACCGAAAATCGACGAGAGGCAGAATGGGGCCAGACCACCGAGTCCTCTTCCTCCGAGAGCAAAGGGAAGCAAACAATAAGACGATGCCAGTCTTCCAACTCTTTAGGAGATAGCGTTCCACGAAGGTCTAGGTCCCAATTATTCATCGAGAGCTCAAAGATAGAGATCTCTAGATTAGAGTAGTAAGAAAACAAGACCGGGAACGTCACCGCAAGGGTAGCTTCCCCGCACCACCAGTCTAACCAAAAGCGAGTAGATTTGCCATTCCTGACTATAAACTTGACCAAAGATTGGAAAATTGGTCGAACTTTAACGAGCTGATGCCAGAATTGGGAACCACCAGAAGACGGAGCAAACATGGGACTCGACGTAGGAAAGTACTTAGCCTTGAGAATGGAGAGCCACAGCGGGGTCTCCACAGAAGACATGATTTTCCACCACCACTTTAAGATGAGGCATTTGTTCATGACATCAGTGTTAATAATACCCAACCCACTAAGGTTTTTAGGTCTGCAGATAAAATTCCATTTCACCATCCTATATTTACGCTTGTTGTCCGCCGAATTCCAGTAGAAGGCACCCCTGTATTTGTCAAACCCAGCATGTGCCCTCCCGAAAGGAGGTAGAAACCCATCAGGAACATGGGGAGGGAGGAAAGGCAAGCATTGATTAGAGCGACCTTGCCAGCTTGAGTATTGTAGCAGCCTCTCCACGGCAGGACCCTGTTGCCTACCTTAGAAACAACCGGAGCAAAATCCTTAGCTAGCAACTTGTGAGGGGAAATCGGTAGGCCAAGATACTTGAAGGGGAAAGAGCCTAGGGAGCAGTTTAGGAGATGAGCAGCTCTTTGGGCCTCAACGTCCGAGACCCTAGTAACAATGATTTCACTCTTGGCAAAATTGATCTTGAGACCAGAGAGAGCTTCAAAGCAGAGGAGAAGGAACTTCAAGTGAGCTATACTATCATCGTTCATTTCAACCATTATGATGGTATCGTCCGTGTATTGGAGGTGGGAGATTCCATTAGGGGCAAGGTGGGAGCTGACAGGGGTAATATGACCACCTGCCACAACCCGAATCAGAATGTGGGAGAGGGAGTCAGCCACAAAGTTGAAGAGAAGGGGTGAAGCTGGGTCACCCTGCCTCAGGCCCCTGCCGTTGGCGAAAAAGTTACTGATGTTCCCATTAACCGAGACCGCAGCGTGACCAACTTCATAAGTCTGTGAACCACTACCCCATCAAAGCCCTTGGCCAGTAACACTTGACGAAGAAAATTCCAGTTGACCAAACCGTAAGCTTTCTCGAAGTCTAGATTTAGAATCACCACTTTGGAGCCACGGACACGCAGGTCATGGACAATCTCATGAAGACACAGAATGCCATCCAGGATGAACCTGCCTTTGACAAAGGCTGATTGGAAAGGACTTAGAGTGCGATGAGCAATGGGAGAAAGCCTAGTAGCAAAGCCTTTTCCCCTTTCTTCTCTTTCTTCAAGGGTGAAAAGTACTTGCTTTGAACTCAACCATTCTTTGACTCAGCGTAAAAAAGATCCACCGCTTGGATAGATGTTTCCTTCTCTTTCTTCTTTCTCCCCCTCAATCCCCACAAGGTTTTTAGGTCTGCAGATAAACTTCCATTTCACCATCCTGTATTTACGCTTGTTGTCTGCCGAATTCCAGTAGAAGGCACCCCTGTGTTTTGTCAAACCCAGCGTGTGTCCCGCCCGAAAGGAGGTAGAAACCCACCAGGAACATGGGGAGGGAGGAAAGGCAAGCGTTGATTAGGGCGACCTTGCCAGCTTGAGTATTGTAGCGGCCTCTCCACGGTAGGACCCGGTTGCCTACCTTAGAAACAATCGGAGCGAAATCCTTAGCCAGCAACTTGTGAGGGGAAATCGATAGGCCAAGATACTTGAAGGGGAAAGAGCCTAGGGAGCAATTTAGGAGATGAGCAAATCTTTGGGCCTCAACGCCCGAGACCCCAGTAACAATGACTTCACTCTTGGCAAAATTGATCTTGAGACCAGAGAGAGCTTCAAAGCAGAGGAGAAGGAACTTGAAGTGAGTTATACTATCATCATTCAGTTCAACCATTGTGATGGTAGCGTCCGCGTATTGGAGGTGGGAGATTCCATTAGGGGCAAGGTGGGAGCTGACATGGGTAATATGACCACCTGCCACAACCCGAGTCAGAATGTGGGAGAGGGAGTCAGCTACAAAGTTGAAGAGAAGGCACTACTAGAAAAAGGGCTATAGCTAATATAGACATTAGGGGTGCACTGTGCACCACTGCTAAATGGAAGTGGCGCACCACACATGGGTGCGCCACTAATGTCCATATTACTAATGGCGCACCTTGTGTGTGGTGCGCCACCGCTAAGTTTCTCCTGGGCACACCCCCTCCCCAGACTTACCAGTGGCGCACCGTGGTTTGGTGCGCCATTACTAGTTTTAACTAGTAATGGCGCACCACACCCACGGTGCACCACTACTAATATTTTTTTTTCAAAACTAGTAATGGCGTACCACACACCAGGTGCGCCATTAGTAACCCTGGTTACCAATGGCGTATTCTTAGGAGGTGCGCCATTGGTAACCTGAGAGCAGCTAGATATTTTTTACAGCCACCTACCACACTCACTTTCCCCACTTCATTCTCTCCACCTCTACCAAGCTTGGTTTTGGCTGCCTCCTCCTCCTCACCTTATTTGCACCATAGATTCACCCAAATTAAGTGGTTAAATTTCCATTTTTTGATAGGTAAGTAAGGGGAAAGCTTTCTTTATGTTCTAGATCTACTTTTTTCTCCCTCCAACAACGTACACACTTTTTATGGCCTAGATCTACGTATGTTTTGGTGTTGCATATGTTTGTGTTTGCAGGTACCGGTATTTGAAATGCGATAGTTGCCAATATTTTGCCGGAATGTTGATTCATTTCTGTTTCGGCGAGAATTTGCCACTATGCATTCTTTTTGGTCCTATTTTTAGGCAAAGTCATGCCAATTTTTTTTTGGTTCTAAAATATCGTTTTGCTCTACCCCGCAGGCGACCATGGTCCGCATGATGACCAAAGGCATCGTGAATAGGTTTTTCAGCTTCACGAAGGCCGAGATGCTTCAAAAGAATGAGACGGAGATAAGATGTCCGTGTTGAAGATGCAAGCTGAAGAGCCTTATGGACCCGGATTCCAGACAGGTGCAGGACCACCTGCTCTTGCGTGGTTTCATGGATGGCTATCGGCGGCAAGGTGATGAAGATGATTATGAAGTCGTCCATGGGGTCCACGCAAGAAATAAGGAAGGGCAACAAGACAATAGCGGCGAGGGCGGGCGAGAAGACGAAGAATCTCCAAGACATGATCATGAAGTAGATGCATGCCACAGTCATCATGTAGAAGATGCCGGACATGATGATGAGGAAGATCAAGACGAAGGGCATGATCATGAAGATGAAGATGCCGGAGCAGACGACGATGGACCATCGATGGGCTGGGTGCAGGACCCTCATATTCAAGAGCTGCTTCTCAAGCAGACGGGTGATAACCCACAAGTATAGGGGATCGCAACAGTTTTCGAGGGTAGAGTAGTCAACCCAAATTTATTGATTCGACACAAGGGGAGCCAAAAAATATTCTCAAGTATTAGCAGCTGAGTTGTCAATTCAACCACACCTGGATAACTTAATATCTGCAGCAAGGTATTTAGTAGCAAAGTAATATGATAGTAGTGGTAACGATAGCAACGGAAAAGTAAATAAGCGAAGAACAATATATGAAAAGCTCGTAGGCAATGGATCGGTGATAGAGAATTATGCCGGATGCGGTTCATCATGTAATAGTCATAACCTAGGGTGACACAGAACTAGCTCCAATTCATCAATGTAATGTAGGCATGTATTCCGAATATAGTCATACGTGCTTATGAAAAAGAACTTGCATGAAATCTTTTGTCCTACCCTCCTGTGGTAGCGGGGTCCTAGCGGAAACTAAGGGATATTAAGGCCTCCTTTTAATAGAGTACCGGACCAAAGCATTAACACATAGTGAATACATGAACTCCTCAAACTACGGCCATCACCGGAAGTGGTCCCGATTACTGTCACTTCGGGGTTGCCGGATCATAACACATAGTAGGTGACTATAGACTTGCAAGATAGGATCAAGAACTCACATATATTCATGAAAACATAATAGGTTCAGATCTGAAATCATGGCACTCGGGCCCTAGTCACAAGCATTAAGCATAGGAAAGTCATAGCAACATCAATCTCAGAACATAGTGGATACTAGGGATCAAACCCTAACAAAACTAACTCGATTACATGATAAATCTCATCCAACCCATCACCGTCTAGCAAGCCTACGATGGAATTACTCACGCACGACAGTGAGCATCATGAAATTGGTGATGGAGGATGGTTGATGATGACGATGGCTACGGATTCCCCTCTCCGGAGCCCCGAACGGACTCCAGATCAGCCCTCCCGAGAGAGTTTAGGGCTTGGCAGCGGCTCCATATCGTAAAACGCGATGAATCCTTCTCCTTGATTTTTTCTCTCCGAACACGAATATATAGAGTTGGAGTTGAGGTCAGAGGAGGTCCATGGAGCCCATGAGGTAGGGGGCGCGCCCAGGGGGGCAGGCGCGCCCCCACCCTCGTGGCTAGGGTGTGGGCCCCTGGTCTTGATCTTTTGCCAGTATTTTTTTTATTATTTCCAAAAATACGCTCCGTGGAGTTTCAGGTCATTTCCAGAACTTTTGTTTCTGCACATAAATAACACCATAGCAATTCTGCTGAAAACAACGTCAGTCCGGGTTAGTTTCATTCAAATCATGCAAGTTAGAGTCCAAAACAAGGGCAGAAGTGTTTGGAAAAGTAGATACGATGGAGACATATCAACGGGTAACGCAAGAGCTGCCGCTCGAGAGAAAGCCAAGCTGGATCAACTGGAGATAGACGTGGTTACTCCATTGTACGAAGGATGCAAGCCTGAGGATACCCGCCTGAAAGTAACACTCATGGCTCTGGAGATGAAGGTAAAACACAAAATGACTGACGCATGCTTCGACGAGAACATGTCATTCTGGCACGAACGTCTTCCCAAGGGGAACAAGTGCCCGACCAGTTTCGAGGAGGCGAAGAAAATTGTGTGTCCTCTGGATTTACCGCACGTGAAATAACATGTGTGCATGGATGATTGCATCATTTATCAGGACGAGCATGCGGAGTCTACCATATGTCCGGTGTGCAGCGTCACTCAATACATGAAGAGGAAGAAAGCTCCTCGAAAAGTGGTGTGGTACTTTCTGATCACTCCTCATCTGCTACGGTATTTCGCGGACCCTAAGCTAGCAAAGCTCCTGCGTTGGCACGCGGATAGGGAGGAGAAGAAGCGAGAAGATGACGAAAATGATCCAGAGATAAATAAAAAAGACAAGATGCTGAGTCACCCTAAGGATGCAAGCCAGTGGTAAGCGTTGAACTTTGAACACCCAGAATTTGGGGACGATCCAAGGAACATCGTGCTGGGCGCGAGCACCGATGGAGTCAATCCGTTTGGCAGCCAGAGAAGCACACATAGCACCTAGCCTGTGTTTGTGTGGATGTACAACCTTCCCCCTGTATGTGCATGAAGAGGAAGTACATTCACATGAGTATGCTAACTGAAGGGCTGAAACAACCAGGGAACGACATCAATCTGTATTTGGGGCTGCTGAAAGAAGAGCTAGACACGCTGTGGAAAACGCCAGCCAATACGTGGGACGCCGCAGCGAAAGAATATTTCCCTATGAGAGCCGCACTGCTCACGACGGTGCACGACTATCTCGGTTACAGATATGTCGTGGGGGAGGTGGTCCACGGATTTTGTGCATGCGTCAGGTGCATGGATGACACAACGTATCGCCAGCTAGATAGAGATCCTGGGTCTTTGAAAACCGTGTTCATGGGACATCGAAGGTGGCTTCGCGATGATGACTCATGGAGAAAACGCAAGGATTTTTTCAATGGTGAAACCGAACCCCGAAGACCCCTAGGTATGAGGAGCGGCGAGGAAATAGACGAGCTATTGAAAAATTGGAAAGAGTGCCCACCACCGGGAAAGAAGCGAAAGGTGCCAGAGCCGCTGCTGAAGGTATGGAAAACAAGGTCTGTTTTCTGGGACTTGTCGTACTAGAAGATTCTCCGTGTGCCTCACAGCCTTGATGTCATGCATATCACGAAGAACGTGTGCCAGAGTCTGCTTGGTATCCTGCTCAACATGCCAGAGAGGACCAAAGATGGGCCGAAAGCAAGGGCATACTTGAAATCAATGGGCATCAGGGAGGAGCTTCACGCAAAACGCCCTAATGATGATGATGATGAGGCGAAGGACACAGAAAGTCATCGCAAAGGAAAAAGGGCCAAGAAGATCGAATATGAGTGCCCTCCCGCGTGCTTCACTCTAAGTCAGGAGGAGATCGAGCAGTTTTTCACCTGCCTCGTAGGAGTAAAACTTCCTTACGGTTACGCGGGGAAGATAAACAGATACCTAGACTCAGCGAAGCAGAAGTTCAGCGGGATGAAGTCTCACGACTGTCATGTGCTGATGACGCAGATACTTCCAGTTGCAATCCGTGGGATCATGGACGCGCACGTCCGTGAAATGCTATTTGTCCTATGCAACATTTTCGATGTCATCTCTCGGAAGTCGGTTGGCGTGAGGCAGCTCAGAAGGCTACAAGAAGAGATCGTGGTGACACTATGCGAGCTTGAGATTTACTTCCCGCCCGCATTCTTCGATGCTATGGTGCATCTACTGGTCCATATCGTGGAGGATATCATCCAACTCAGGCTAACGTTCCTGCACAACATGATGCCGTTCGAAAGGATGAATGGTGTCATCAAAGGATACGTTCGCAACAGGGCACGTCCATATGGAAGCATAGCCAAGGGCTTTCTGACCGAAGAGTGCATCTCCTATTGCATGAATTATCTAGGCATCGAGAACCCCGTTGGTCTGCCCATCAACAGGCACCTCGGCAGGCTCGCTGGATGGGGTCACCGCGAGGGTCGCTGTGAAATGCATGTCGACTTAAAGGGTCGACTCGCCGACTTTGAAGGAGCAAACCTAGTCGCGCTACAACACATAGACGTGGTCGATCCTTGGGTGGTAGAGCAAAAAACCTTTATTGAGAAGACGTACAATGATCGAGGCCAACAGAGGACGGACGGAGATATAATCAAAGAGCACAACTCATGTTTCACGCGTTGGTTCAAGGAGAAGCTTCTGTCGTACCCTTTACATGAGGATTATTCCGCGGAAGAAAAACTCATATTCGCCTTGTCACAGGGCGCCGGGCACAATCTGATGACCTATGAGGCGTACGATATCAACTGCTACACATTCTACACCGAGGAAAAGGACATGAAGAGTGATTATCAGAACTTCGGGGTAACGATGGAATCCTACACCGGTAACGACAAGGACAGATACTACGGAAGGATCGAGGAGATCTGGGAGCTGAGCTACACTGGAGAGAAGGTCCTGATGTTCCGTGTCAGATGGGTCAAGAGCGTCCTAAAAGAAGACCGGTATTTCACCACCATGGTTATACCGGAAGCCAAATCCAAGACCGCAGGCGCAAACGTCACTGCGAAAAATGAGCCATGGGTACTGGCTTCCCAAGTGGAACAATGCTTCTTCATTACCGACCCGTCAAAGCCCAGTCGTGTTGTCATGAGGAGAGGCAAAAGGAACATCATCGGAATGGATGGAGTCGCCAATGAGCAAGACTTCGACAAGTACGATGACCCGAAGATGGAACATGATGACGACTATGAAGTACCATACACCACAAGAAGAAGCAGGACCACCCTACCTAAAGGACGTTCGTTCAAGAGAAGAACTCAAGGGGTTCCAGGGCTAAATTATTCAACCGCGAGAAAGAAGGGCAGGAAGATTGTGAAAAGATAGCTAAGATTGAATCACGACGTGTCGGCCGCGTGTGTGTGTGTCAGTGGCAAGCTCAATTATTACATGCAACTAAATTATTACATGTATCACTTGATTTCAACCATGTCATCTAATTCTAAATCTTTGCACAATGGTTTTATCACTCCATTTGCATTTTCCTTTTCTTTTATCTCAAATCTTAAATTATTACATGCAACTAAAAATCCAAAAAAAGTTAGTAATGGTGCACCCGGAGAAGGTGCGCCATTGCTATCACGGCATTTACGGCGCACCCCTAAATGGTGCGCCATTGATATACCGATTTTTATGGCGCACCCCTAAAAGGTGCGCCATTGCTAACCCTCCCCCACTAAAATATCCAAGACGACTACCCAGCCAGTCGTCCTTCTCCCCAATCTGCACACCACTGCCGTGACTTCACATCGCTACCGCCCCCACCCACCGGCGACCTCGCTCCCGAAGCCCCACCGCGGCCGCTCCGGCTCTCGGTCCTTGTCGGGCTCCTCATCCCGCTCCGCGTCCTCGGGCTCCTCGCACTCGCGCTCGCGCTCGCGCTTCCGCTCCCTCTCGTCCTCCTCATCCTCGCCCGCCCGCTCCCGGGGCCGCTCCCCTCCCGCCGCCAAGCGCAGGTGAGCAACTGCCCCTCCCTTTCCCTTCCCTTCCCATTCCCTCCCCTCTCACTTGTCTCTCTTCTGCCAGCCGCCACCACCACCCGGCTCATCCTCTGCCTCCAGCGCATCCGGTCGCCCCTGCTGCTCCGTCCCCCAACACCTCTTGCCACCAGAGTTGGCCCTCCAGGTAGCTTCCTCCCTTCACCACTTCTAGCACCCCCTCCCTCTCTCTGATGCGTTTTTCTTCTTGAACACTAACCCTAACCTGAACCCACCTGTTCAGCAGGACGCCTCACTCCAGTCACTCGATCTGCGCAGCCCACGGTCGGTCAACTCCACCACCGGAGGACTAAGGAGCAAGAAGCACCAGGGCTCTTGGTCTGGGAGCAATCAGGGTATGCTTCACCTCTTTCAATTCTGATTGATCATGCAAAAACAAGCAAGAAGTACTTTTTAAATTATGATCAAAGAAGTATGTACAACCTACCACAAAAGAAGTGTGGCTGAAACTGATGAGGATGGTGATGCATAGTAGTGTGAATCTGTGATGAACACTGTTCCTTCCTTGATGAATGCATGAAGGTTTTTTTTGGTGATGAGAATTAGGATGCATGGTGATGTTGAAGAGAGGCACATTTGCATGCATGTATGTGTAGCATTGTAGTTTGGTTGGTTTCAGCTTGTTTACAGTAGAGAGGCCGCAGTGGTGTCTCTCTGACTGTAACTGTTAAATAGTAAAAAATGCACGCTCCAGCTTGTTAGCATTAGAAAGGTACATACACAAAACATTTGCCTGTGTTATTTTGTGCTTTTCACCTGTTCTTGCTTGAAGACAGACAATGTTTCATCCATTCAAACTATTGTCTGCTCATACTAGAATTATATTGTGCTGAAAGTAACGAGGCTGGTGATGACCAAACACTTACTTTTACTTGACCAATGAATGCGGCTAATTTTTGTCCATTTGGGATGGAGACGGCAAATGTGACTGAACTGAGGCTCCTTCAGTTCAATATTTTGTGCAGGGACAAATAGTTACCCTTTCTCCTGAAATATTGATTAATTTCTGTTTCGGTTGAGAATGGGGCACTCCAAGGTCAAGAAAATTAGCAAAGGTCATGCCCAATTTTCTTGACCTAGAAGGTGCCCGATTCTCAACCGAAACAAAAATTAATCAACATTTATAGACAATGTTATTTCTACAAAGCAAATATTTCTAAGTGGCTTTTATAGTTTTCCCTTAAGTTGAAATGCAAACTATTTTTTCTTCCTGCAGGAAGAGCAATAGTGCACTTAGTAGGATAGAAAATATATAACCTGCAATAGTGCACTTAGTAGGATAGCAATGGTGCACTTGGAACAATCTTTTGGGTAAAGGGGTGTTTATAACCTGTAATGTGAAAATATATAGGATAGAAGAATAGATACTACCCTAATCTCATCCAATAACTCTAGTAGCCTTTTTTCCTATTTAGAGCAAACATGGCCGACAACGATGAGGCCGGCGGTTCGGGCAAGCAATTCTGGGAGCTGTCCCAGGAGATGGAGGAAGAACCTCACCGCTATGATGACGCCGCGGAAGACACCGATCCCGACTACACAACCCCTAGTGGCGTCGGGGATGACACCACTGATGGTGCCGCCAGGGATGCCACCACTGATGATGACAGCGAACGCACAGATGGCAGACAACCAAAGAGGCAACGGAAGGACCGGCGCCCAAACATGCTCAGCACCGTCAAGGAGAAATTTACTGAAGTGTCCTCTAGTGGGCATCCAATGGCGCCCAAAGAATTAGTCAGTGGGTACACGGGACAACTCGGGTGCATTCTCCGAAGCGCCATCTCGATCAACACCGAGAACCTAAGGCATCGTGACCGAGGGAATTTGCGCAACCTCCTCTTCACGAAGCTGCATGAATGATACAATTTCCTCGGTGACTTCGCAAACACATGCCTCTCAGGGAATAAAGTGAACAGTGCCGCCCTCACAAAGACGAGCATGGCCCTGGCTACTTGGAGAGCCGCGGTGAAGAGAAGGATTATAAGGGGAGATATTTATGAGAAGATCAAGGAGACAAATCCTTTGATCAGCGAAGCTGACTAGTTGGAGTTCAAGATCAAGTGCGAGAGCAACGCATCCGCGGAATCAAGTCAGTGGGGGGAAGATATGCAGGACTTGAACTTAGGGGTCCACAAACTCGGTCCCGGCGATTACAGAGTGGCGAAACCTAAATGGGACAAGGAGGACGCGAAGCGTGCCGAGCAAGGCCTACCACCCCTCTTCGATAAATACCATGAAAAGCGGAACAGGAACTATGTCAGTGCCCGGTACAAGGTGGACCCGGTAACAAAGGAGCTTACCACGGATCCAAAGGTGAAGGCGCTTGAGCTTGTTCTGGTAAGGAATACACCCCTGCGTAATTAGCTCCATATGGTTGCATTCTAATTAATGAAGCCAAATTTCTAAATGGTTCACGTTCCTTCCGCAGGAAACTGAAAGCAGTAGCACGGGGTCGTCTCAGAGCTCCCCTTGGGACACCACTTTAAATAGGGCGTTGAACGTAATGAAACACAAGGATAAGTTCAGTAAGCCGTCGTCAGGTCGTGTGGCCGACAAAGGCTTGTCCACGAAATGGTCAGAATACTATAAGGCTGGGCGAAAGGAGAGAAAGACCAGCTCGGAAAGCCAGGAGCGCGAGGTTAAAGAACTCAAGGCACAAGTGGGGCGGATTCCGGAGATAGTCCAAGAGCAAGTGCGAGACCAAGTGGGAGCGACGATCACTTCCATTATGCCTTGGTTGCTTGAGGGGCTGCAGGGGTGGATTGCGGGCGGCCAACAGGGGCCGCCCCCGATTCCCAGCTTCACGGGCAGCAACTCGCACAACGCGCCTACATTGGTGTCTCCAGCAGAGGCGGCATTGGTGTCTCTGGCGGAGGCGCCGTCATTGGAGCTTATGCACCCGGGTGTGGGAAGAATATGCCGGCCGGCACCTCGGTAGCAAGCGGCCCCTCCGTCACTTGCACACCCGCCGTTGGCGGTGCCTCGACATTAGCCGAGCTTGAAGCCATCATGGTAACTAAGCCTCGGCCGATGACTTCATCTCCTTGCCTTTGACTGGGCATCCCTGACGCCCTACATGTTTTCGCAGGGCGCCGCCAACGTTCCATGCACTCTCCTGCACTTCGTGAACAGTGAGTTGATCGATGTCGCCAAGGCCAAAATCGTTGAACCAGGCAACAGCGTGTTCCATGGTAATCCGATGCCACCCACCGTGTATAGGGTTCAACTGGTTCGGGTGCTGTGGGGCTGCGATGACTTGTTACCTCCGTATCGACCCCCTGGGGCCGACGAAGATGATGTGATGACCCTTAGCGCCTGCTTAGGCTGGTCCATGCTTTGGCCAAAGAGCCAGATTCGTTTAGGAGTGGGGGACACCACCCCACAGACAACACCACCAGTCATGCCGGCGCCAAGCCATGGCAAGACCGCCGCAACGCTACCGCCGTAAGATGATCCGGACAAGCATATGGCACAGGATCCGAAAGACGACGACAATACATTTTCCAACGTCGATAAGTACATGAACGAACATGGGTACAATGACGAATTCTTGGGGCCTCCTTCTCAAGAACCCAACCCTACAAAAGACGATCGCGATCTAGCTGGTACCGCGGAGAAACCCAATTGCAACATGCGTCGTCTGGCATTCAGTTCTCAGGAGACGCCTCAAGTTGCCGCCTTCACCGAGACTCAAATAGCCGAGGTGCCAAATATTATCAGCCCTAACACACTCAAGAAGGTGGTCTCTAAGCAGAACTCGATCCCGTTACAGCAGAAGAAGCAGAAGGGGCGGAAAAGAAAAAATAACAAGGGTGCGAGCCAGCCGACACCGAGTACGATCCATGCTCAGGACAGGCCACCAATACCTAAGGATATCTCGAGGTGGGTGCATGTGGCGGGTAGGCCGATGCTACCGACTAATTTGCTCAATGTTGCAACCGGTGCTATGCGGAGTCTGCATGACCGTGTTCTTTCTATGGAGATCTGGCATCTCTCCGAGAGTGAAGTGGCATACCCAGTTTTCGTGGCCAAGGTGCCAGAGGGCAAGGGCTTTGTCGATAGCACCATCAGGCGTATGATCGTCCTGTGGTTTGATGACATCTACGCTATGTTTAACCTTCATCCACTGCACTACACCTTCATTCAGCTATTTTCGCTCAGTATGGAGATGCGTATCATTAGAGACAAGACCCCGGACATCATGATAGTCGACCCCTTCTACATGCGTGCCAAGATCTTGGGCAGCGTTGGGGACCGACAAGTCGCGAGTTCATACCTCGAAGGCGTCATTCTGGCGAACCCAGATAAGGATAACTTCCTCGTGCCTTACTTTTCCGAGTAAGTCATCCCCTCACCGCCCCGTAACATATGATTTCTTAGATTTTGATCATTCTTTTTTTCCTAGCATTCCGTGTTTTGTGTAGTGACACACATTGCACACTCATCCTCTTAAGCCCGAAATATTCCATGGCCACGTATTTCGACTCGGACCGTCAGTTGAAGAAATACTACACAAATATGAAGAAAGTTCTTGATGATGCTCTCCCCGGCTACGCCAAATCTGGAGGCACCTTGAGGAGGCCAATTTGTAGGTACGGCAAGCACGTGTTCACCCACATAACGACGTTCCCCTGCGTCAAGCAGCCGCCTGGTAGTCAGAAGGATGCCTACTACGCCCTCCATCACATGCGGGCGATCGTACGGGACCATAATCACCTTATGCTACCAAATAATCTCAAAGAATGGGCCGCACACTTGTCGGTAATCCAGGACGAGGACATCAGACAAGAATTCTTTCGCATCCAGTCGGAGTTTGCGGAAATCATCTATCAAGATGTCCTTTGTACCTCGGGGCAGTTCTACCTCAAATATCAACCGTCCAACAGTGAAATAGAAACAACGCTACAAATGTAGGCTGACAACGACCGCACATTCATGACCATCATGAAAGACGGCGGCTTCATCCATGCTCCGGTCCCTGAGTCGAGTCGAAAGTATTGATGCTATGTAGTTCTGAAATATCGATTAGCTCATGTTGTAATTAAACTTTAACGAACTTGTATGTCTCTTTAGTTTGGACAGTCGTTCAACTTATATGTAATCGATGCTATTTATTAATAGGACCATGAATCGTGCTATTACTGTGTTGCTTTTCTCTTCCGATCTGTTTGTTGCATACTTATATATTGCTTATATATTATCTATGAATTGCTACTAACGTTTTGTTTGTCTAGTGCATAGAGATGTCGTCGTATGTCGTGTACAAGGGTAAGTGTCGGTGTCAAAACCGACGGATCTTGGGTAGGGGGTCCCGAACTGTGCGTCTAGGCGGATGGTAACAGGAGACCGGGGACACGATGTTTTTACCCAGGTTCGGGCCCTCTCGATGGAGGTAAAACCCTACGTCCTGCTTGATTAATATTGATAATATGGGTAGTACAAGAGTAGATCTACCACGAGATCAGAGAGACTAAACCCTAGAAGCTAGCCTATGGTATGATTGTCTCTTTTACGGACTAAAACCCTCCGGTTTATATAGACACCGGAGAGGGCTAGGGTTACACAGAGTTGGTTACAATGGTAGGAGATCTACATATCCATACTGCCAAGCTTGCCTTCCACGCCAAGGAAAGTCCCTTCCGGACACGGGACAAAGTCTTCAATCTTGTATCTTCATAATCCAGGAGTCCGGCCGAAGGTATAGTCCGGCTATCCAGATACCCCCTAATCCAGGACTCCCTCAGTAGCCCCCGAACCAGGCTTCAATGACGACGAGTCCGGCGCGCAAATTGTCTTCGGCATTGCAAGGCGGGTTCTCCTCCAAATTCCGTGTACCTGTTGAATAATGTCCGGTTTCTTGTAAATGTAGCGCTCCTTGGCTTCTACGCCCAATAATGGCCGTCTTCCACGTGTCAAATGAATACGAAAAGTGAGGGTGTTTTTATATTTACACCCCTAGCCGCGTGAATGAGCCGCCTATTTAAGGGGACGAGGATTTAGATCCAAACCACACCTTCTCCCCTCCGCGAGTATTCATCAGAGCGTATCCGACAGAGGTCCATTCTATCATGGCCGGCCGCCGCAACTCCTCCTTTCGCCCTTCCAGCCCTCAGCCTAGAGATTGGGAGAGATGAGCAAGCGGAGAGCGCCCCCAATCCCTCCAAAGGAGAGCGGGTATGCCTTGTCCCTTACTTAATAAGAGGGCTCGGATTCCCAATTCATCCGTTTCTCCGGGGCTCCTGGAGTTCTATGGCCTCCAGCTGCACGACCTCACGCCTGCCTCCATATTGCATATCGCGGGCTTCGTAGCCCTTCGCGAGCTGTTTTTGGGCTGTGAGGCTCATTTCGCGCTGTGGAAAAGGCTATTCTGCCTTGTGCCCCATTCTTAGAAGGGGTCAATATATCAAGTGGGCGGAGCCGAAGTGTGGCGCATCGCCGGGACCAGATATCTATCTGGAACCCCAAAGAAGGCGTCCGAGGACTGGCCTTCGGAATGGTTTTATATAGAGGACGTCCCGCTGCCGGATCCTCTCCGGATCGGCCTCCCTGAGTTCGACAATGCTCCCCTAAAGAAGCGCTTAAGCTGGCGTCCCCGGAGCCCTCAGAGGGAAAGCGACAAGGACGTTCTTTACCTGATGGGCCGGATAAGATTGTTAGCTCATTCCGGACTGACCATGATCGGGGTCATGGCCGCGTGCATCATGTGAGGGGTGCAGCCACTCCAGTATAGAGGCTACCCCATGTGGGACTTCAACGGGGAGGACGACGCCACCCGCCACGGCCGTAAGGGGCCGGATTTGGCTGCCGCTCTAATAAAGATCTTGTCCGCTTTGTACAAGGGAGAAGAGGAGGAATTTCTCTGCGTCAGCCCACAGGGTGGATTTTCTATGTACAATCCCCCAAGTTGGGTAAGTGGACACTTTTACTTGCCCATCCGTTTTATATTCCCATCGTTAAATATTCAGTCTAACGACTCCAACGCAGGAACTGCGCCAGGCTGTTAAAGAATTAAACAGCCCTCCTCCACAACCCAAGGATCCGGGATGGTCCCTCGACCCGGCCTCTCAAGAGGATCCGGACTTATCTGTGGAGCTGATTGATGGGGTGTTTCATCAATTGAGCAAGGACGACACCTTGGTGGCCATTATGGCCGATTACCCAGGGCTACTCCCAGCCTCACAGGTAACCGAGACCGAAGTCCCAGCACTTTGAAAAGGGATCTATCCTCGCGTGTTTTCGATTGCCGTATGACAACCGTGTTTTGCAGGGGAGGTCCTTGAGACGGGAGGCCGAGCCTGCGGCGACTAGGCAACGAGGGGCGGCAAGGCCCCGCGGGCTAAAAAGAAGTGCGGTCCGGACTGAGACGCCGGCGCAAAGGTATAGCACGCCATCTTATTCCCAGGTGTTATTCCTTTAAGGCATATTAACGCTCGTGCTATCTTCAGGACGAAGAGACCTCGCCGGACTATATCCGGAGAGGTTGCCAATCGCGCCTCCACCAGCCAGTCTCCAAAGCCTGGTCCGAAAGGAGAGGCGAACACAAGGCGCGCACTGGACGCTCCTCCGATAGAGGATGCGGACAGGCTGTCTGCCACCAATTCTGAGGTGGAGAGTGCCATGAACCACATGCGTCACCGGACAATTCTTCGCGACGCTTGTTTCTCCCAAGAGGCATTGGATGCCTTCAATTCGGGAGATGCGTACCTCCGTGCCGCTCAAAATGGTCTAGCCAGAGCGACGGAGCAATATGTAAAAGACATATGGGTAAGAAAATTTTGGTAATTATATATATGCCAGTAGCCCCCGAGACTTGAAACAGTTAGAATAACTGATTTAAGGATCATTTGTTATGCAGGTTCTTACAGAAAAGAATACCCTACTGTCCCAGGAGCTGGAAGAGTGCAAAGCCCAACTTGAGGCCGCACTAGCCGCGGCAGGGGAGCCCAAGGAGATCCCTCTGGTAATACTCTTTGAAAGATAAGTATTTTGCGAAGTGCGGCGTGGGTGCAAATTTGACAAATGAAATTGCAGATGGCGCCGGATTAAATCTGGAAAAGCAACAACTCCTACGCCAGCTGACGGCTGGTGAGAGTGTGCTGACAAAGGTGAGGCGGGAGAAGAACGATCTCCAAGATGCCAACACCAAGCTGGGCGTTGAACTGAAGGATGTTCGTGCCCAGCTGTTGGACTCAGTTAAGGAGAATCAGCGGCTTCGACGCAGCATATTTAGTAAGTGCTTAAATGAACTTTGAAAAAAGAGTTCGGCAAGGAAGTCGACTAACAGAGTAATGTCTGTAGGTATGCTAACAGGTCATCCTGCAGAGGAAATGCCCAGTTCTATGGGTGACCTTCTTCCCGAGCTCTCACAACTGCACGAGCGAGTTCGGCAGGTGATGCAAGGCGTCGCCCAGGCCTTGTGGCCATCCGTCTCCATGCCCGAAGGCCTTGGAGAGCTTGTAGAGAAGCTGAAGGGAGCGCGACGGCGCTTCCGATTGTGGAAGATGTCGGCCTGCCGTCAAGGCGCCCGGGAGGCCTGGGCCATGGTGAAGACGCGGTACACGAAGGCTGAGCCAAACCACATGGCCGAGGTCGGACCCGTGGGGCCTGATGGGAAGGAGATCCCTGTGAGCTTAGTATACGGCCAAGTAGAATTGGCCGCAAAGTATTCCCAACAGGACTGTAAGCTAGACAGCCTGTTAGATGGTATTGAAGAGGAATACAATCAGTCAGATTGACTATGTAATTTTAATTGACATGTGTAATGCCTTCTAGCCGGATTGTAGATCGTTTGTCATGGCCGACCTTTTCGCTTCAACCTCGGGACCTGATGGTCCGGAGTGTGTCCGAATACCCTCGCGGTTATATAAGAACCGGGGTATGCATGGAGACCAGGCGTAGGGGTCATTAGTGCTTGAACAGACAAGTGCCCAACTAGTTATGTTATATTACATGGTTAGTAAGAAACATCTTCCAGGGAGAATAGTTCCGTTAGGGGTTCCTTTCCCTGGGAGGCATGCCCTAAAGTGCATGTCCATTCTGCGAAAAGAGACACAGGAAAAACATCTGGGGGCGTATAGATAAATAAGTGAAAAAAAGATCATCTTTAGTTCACCGACCAAATATTCCCTTAAGAACACTAGCTTTCGGCTTCACCCAGTCTGAGGTACACATCCGGCTGACCCGGCAGTAACAATCGCAGAGGTGCTCCCTTTACCACCTAGCCGAACAATCGGGAACGTAGGGGTAAGCACAGGAGCCAGGCAACCCAGCTTGGCCAAAACTTAAGTCATATCGATGCATATAATGGTGAATAAAAGGTACATGCGGAAGTGTGACACATGTGTTGGGCATGAAGCCCGTATAAATAAGCTTCTGTTTAAAGAAGCCCCTAGGTTTAATGAGCGCGGATAGCGCATCACTTTATGAGCCTTTAAAGGCTATAAGAGAGAGAGAGAGAGGAGAAGGAGAGAAATGTAAGACAGAAAGTATATAAAAAATGGACAGAGGAAGGAGACGAACACAGAGTCCGGCGCTAGGCATAGAATCTTCGGAGATGGACTGCGTTCCATGGGTTCGGCTCGAGTCGGTTATCCGATGCATCTCGCAGGCGGTACGCTCCACCAGTCAGGACTTGGTCAATTATGAAGGGACCTTCCCACTTGGGCTTGAGTTTGTCCTTTTTCATGTCCGACAGGCGTAGAACTAATTCGCCAACGTTGTAATTTTTGGCCCGTACTTCTCTGCTTTGGTATCTTCGAGCCTGCTGTTGATAGAATGCGGAACGGGCTTTTGCCACGTCACACTCTTCCTCCAAGGCGTCCAAACTGTCCTGCCGATCGAGCTCGGCTTCTCTTTCTTCGTACATGCGCACTTGAGGTGAGTCATGAATTATGTCGCAGGGCAAAACTGCCTCTGCGCCGTACACCATGAAGAATGGTGTGTATCCGGTGGTGCGATTTGGCGTGGTCCGCAGCCCCCAGAGTACGGAGTCGAGCTCCTCTACCCAGTGCGTATTAGATTCCTTAAGGGACCGCACTAATATGGGTTTGATTTCGCTCATGATAAGACCATTTGCATGTTCGACCTGGCCATTAGTTTGTGGGTGATAGACGGAAGCATAATCGAGCTTGATGCCCATGTTTTTGCACCAGAGTTTTACCTCGTCGGCCGTAAAGTTCGTGCCGTTATCAGTGATGATGCTGTGGGGGACGCCATAATGGTGTACAACCCCGGATATAAAGTCTATCACCGGTCCGGATTCGGCCGTCTTAATAGGCTTGGCTTCTATCCATTTGGTGAACTTATCCACCATGACCAGTAAGTATTTTTTCTTGTGGGTTCCGCCTTTAAGGGGTCCAACCATGTCAAGCCCCCAGACCGCGAAGGGCCAAGTGACGAGGATAGTTTGGAGGGCGGTGGGTGGCATATGGCTTTGGTTTGCAAAAAGCTGGCAACCGACGCATCGCTGGACTAAGTCCTGGGTGTCTGCCCGGGCCGTCGGCCAATAAAAGCCTGTACGGAAGGCCTTACTTACAAGGGACCGAGCTGCAGTGTGATGACCGCCGAGTCCGGCATGAATTTCAGCCAGGAGGTTCCGCCCTTCCTCTTCGGAGATGCACCTTTGAAGGACTTCGGTAGTGCTTTTCTTATAAAGCTCTCCCTCATGGACTTTATAGGATTTAGATTGCCGTACTATGCAGCGTGCCTCATTTTGGTCCTCGGGGAGTTCCTGGCTAGTAAGGTAGGCAAGGAATGGTTCTGTCCACGGGGCGATGACGGCCATTATTACGTGGGCTGAAGGTGTTATTTCATTGGTAGAGCCTCCAATTATGTCAGAGTGTTCAGTGTCGGGCAGTGCGGTTGGGTCCGGGCTGTTATTGCCGGGTTCCCCTTCCCATACTACGGATGGCTTGAACAGCCTTTCCAAGAAGATGTTGGGGGGGACTACATCGCGTTTTGCGCTGATGCGTGCCAGGACATCTGCCGCCTGATTATTTTCCCGGGCTATATGGTGAAATTCGAGCCCTTCGAACCGAGCTGACATTTTTAGGACGGCGTTGCGATAAGCTGCCATTTTTTGATCCTTGGCATCAAAGTCTCCATTTATTTGGGGTATTGCGAGATTCGAGTCCCCGCGCACCTCTAGGTGTTGAATGCCCATGGATACTGCCATCCGGAGACCATGTAAAAGGGCCTCATATTCGGCTGCATTGTTGGAGTCTGTGTACATTATCTGGAGTACGTATTGAACTATGTCTCTTGTGGGGGTAGTCAAAACGACGCCAGCCCCTAGACCGGCCAACATTTTGGAGTCGTCAAAGTGCATGACCCAGTTTGAATATGTGCCGTACTCTTTAGGGAGTTCGGCCTCCGTCCATTCTACGACGAAGTCAGCCAAAACTTGTGACTTGATAGCTCGCCGTGGCTTGTAAGTTATGTCGAATGGGAGGAGCTCAATGGCCCATTTTGCAATCCGGCCCGTCGCATCGCGGTTGTTTATAATATTGTTAAGTGGCACTTCCGAGGCTACTGTTATTGAACACTCTTGAAAGTAGTGTCGCAGCTTCCGGGATGCCACAAATACCGCGTACGCAATCTTTTGATAATGCGGGTACCGTGACTTGCACGGAGTAAGGACAGTGGACACATAGTAGACCGGCTTTTGAAGGGGGAATTTGTGTCCGTCCGTTTCTCGTTCGACGATGAGCACTGCGCTTACGACCTGATGGGTTGCTGCAATGTATAATAGCATTGGTTCACCAATGTTTGGCGCGGCCAGGACTGGGTTTGTTGCCAAGATGGCTTTTATTTCGTCGAGTCCGGCCATGGTTGCATCCATCCACTTGAAGTGTTCGGTGCGCCGAAGGAGGCGGTAAAGGGGTAGGGCCTTTTCTCCCAAGCGGGAGATAAAGCGGCTTAGAGCCGCCACACGTCCGATTAATTTTTGTATTTGTTTGAGGTCCTTCGGGATATCCAATTGTGACAGAGCTCGGATCTTGGCTGGATTTGCTTCAATTCCTCTACCAGATACAATGAAGCCCAAGAGCTTTCCGGCTGGAATGCCGAAAACGCATTTTTCCGGGTTGAGCTTGATGTCGTATGTTCGGAGGTTATCGAATGTTAGCCTCAAGTCGTCTACTAGTGATTCTACATGTCTTGTTTTAACAACCACATCATCTACGTATGCCTCCACTGTTTTGTCGATCTGGTTTGCCAGACATGTCTGAATCATGCGCTGATATGTTGCGCCGGCGTTTTTGAGCCCGAAGGGCATTGTGTTGAAGCAGAATGGGCCATATGGTGTGATGAATGCCGTTGCGGCTTGGTCTGACTCTGCCATCTTTATTTGTTAGTAGCCGGAGTATGCGTCGAGGAAACACAACGAATCGTGCCTGCGGTAGCGTCGATAATTTGATCGATGCGGGGGAGAGGGAAGGGATCCTTTGGGCAAGCCTTGTTGAGGTCTTTAAAATCAACGCACAGCTGCCAGGATTTGTCCTTCTTTGGTACCATCACCAGGTTTGCTAGCCAGTCCGGATGTTTTATATATTTGATGAATCCGGCCTCCAATGGCTTGGTTAGTTCCTCTCCCATGGCCTGTCTCTTAGGTTCAGAAAAACACCGAAGAGCCTGTTTGACTGGCTTGAATCCTTTTAGGACATTTAAGATGTGTTCGGCCAGCCTGCGTGGGATTCATGGCATGTCTGAAGGGTGCCAGGCGAAGATGTCCCAGTTCTCTCGTAGGAACTCTCGCAGCGCGGCGTCTACATCAGGGTTTAACTGTGTGTAACGCCCCGAGACCGTTGCGCCAGGTGTCTTCCAGTTATTCACTGTTGTTGCCATGTCATTTGCCTGCATGTTGCATTTCATCATGTCATCATGTGCATTGCATCATCATGTTTTTCAAAACTTGCATCCGTCCGGGTTCCCCCAGTTCCGTCCGTTGTCCGTTCTGAGCCCAACCACACTCGCACGCGCCCGCGGCATGTCTGATATACTATTTTATAAGTGGCCGGAAAATGTTCTCGGAATGGGTTGAAAGTTGGTGTGCGGTCTTATTTTAGTGTAGGAAGACCGCCAGTCAAATTTCATCGCGTTCAGAGTCTGTTTGGTAGCCCAACCGTTACCTATAGCGACAATATAGTCGGTCAAAACGTCGGACGTTTTCGGTCTCCGGAAACAGTCGCCGGGTCTCTCTCTTCTCTTCTCTCAGCCCAAGGCTTTCTGCACGGCCCAGTACCTACAGCCAGGTCCAACCTAACCTCTCTCGTCACACCGCGTCCCTCCTCGCGCGCGCGTCCGAAAGCTGTCCCGGACCCGACCCGGGCAGTCGTCACCGTTGTGTCCGGAACATCTCCAAACATCTACAAAACATCACCGTTTTCTTATTTATACTACCTAGCTTTTTTATTCGTGATCGTCCGATTACGATCGGAGGGTCCAACCACTCCCCTCTTTCCATATATATATATAACCCCTAGTCTAATTTGAGACAAAACCCTAAAACCTAGGGGATGTCCCATCCATTCCGTGTCCGCCGCCGCCACCCACCCACCATCTCCATCGAGATCCTCCCAGATCCATCCACTCCACCCAGCCGACACGACCAACTCCCTCATTTTCAGCACAAGCCAATCTCCTCCTCCTTCCAATTGATCCAACCAAGCCGCGCCGCTCTAATCCCGCAGGAGCCCGAGCTCCTCTACCCAGCAGCGCCTGATCTCCCCTCATCCCCGAGCTCCACTCGAACTCCCTCCTACTCTGCTTCGTCCTGCTCTCCGAGCCCAATAGGAGAGGGACTCCTCCATGCCGTGCTCCTCACCGAGCCCTACCTCGTCGCCGGAGAGGATCTCCTGTAGGACCTCTGGCCTCCTCCCACGTCCAGCCGCAGAGCACCATGGCACCCCAATTTCCCACGCCCACTCTCGAACCAGGAGCAGGAGCTCATCCACGCGCTGGCCAGCAGCAGTGCGCCCCGCTCGACTCGCCATGGAGAGCACCGCGGCAAGGCCAGCACTTGTCGCCCTTCTCCTTTTCCATCCCTTCTTCTTCCACCTCCCTAATCTCTCTGCCCCCTCTCTCTGCCACCATGTATAGGGCTTCGACGCTGCTGCCTCCTCTGCTTCAGATCAACGCGCCGGCCGCCGGATCCGAACCCAGGCGTCGCCCGTCGCCGGAGTGTCGTCCCTGTCCCTACGGAACCTGCCGCTGACCTCTGCTTCCTCTTCTTCGAGCATGAGTGCTCGTCCCCAAGTCCTGTGCGGCCTCTGTCGAGAGGAGGACGACAGTCTCGACGCCTGTGTTGACTGCGCCGCATCCGTATGCGTACATCTGGTGGGCTCCAAGGCCCAGCTGCGCTCTCCAAATGCAGCCGAGTAACCAACCGACTGGGCCTTAGCCCACTGGTTGAGGCCACACCCGAGCGCCCTTTTTTGTTGTTGTTGTTTTCCTTCTGTTGGGCCCAATCTCAGATGCAGCCCGATTCCCTTTTTCTCCGTGGAACAAATTTAGATATTATTCCAGAGACTGCAGTTTTTCAGAAAACCCCTTGCACAACATGCATATAATAACTCACAATTTGTGCATCGGATTAAAATGAATTATATATGAAATATGCTTAGTTTTTCATCTAGTTTCATTATATGTCATTTTCATGCATGTTTAAAATGTTTAAAATGTTGTTTACATATAACTTGCTCCTATGCCATGCTAAAATGCTTTAATTCATAACTAATTAACTGTAGCTCAGGTTTAAACAAACCTTATATGTAAATGGGGTAGAAAAATGCCTAGATTTACTTGGTGAACTCATCTTGCATGTTTAACAACTCTAAAATAATGTTTAGGGCAGAACAGTACCAAATCTATAATATGCTCATGAGGAGTTTCCGGACTTGTTGTTTGATGTTTCCGACCTCATTTAAACTTGACTAGATAGGTAGTTTACTTTTCTTCACCCTCTTGCCATGTTTAACAACATTTAATATTGTTGGGTACATAAACGAGAGAGAACTAAATAAGTCATGTGGTGTTTTCTTCAATATGCAACTCTGTTGCATAATGAGCTCCACTTAATTTGTAGGATTGTTTGTGCACTTTGCCATGCCATGCTTCATTAAACTGGACATGCATCATACTCGATTGTGCGTCATGCCATGTTGATGTGTTGGTTGTTTACTATGTTGTTTGCTTCTTTCCGGGGTTGTTTCTTCGGGTTGGTTCCGATAACGTCGCGTTTGTGAGAATCCGTTCGACTATGTCCGTTTGTCTTCGTCATGGACTCGTTTCTTCTTCCTTGTGGGATTTTAGGCAAGATGACCATACCCTCGAAATCACTTCTATCTTTGCTTGCTAGTTGCTCGCTCTTTTGCTATGCCTATGCTGCGATACCTACCACTTGCTTATCATGCCTCCCATATTGTTGAACCAAGCCTCTAACCCACCTTGTCCTAGCAAACCATTGTTTGGCTATGTTACCGCTTTGCTCAGCCCCTCTTATAGCGTTGTTAGTTGCAGGTGAAGATTGAAGTTTGTTCCTTGTTGGAACATGGAGATGTTGTTCCTTATTGGAACATGTTTACTTGTTGGGATATCACAATATCTCTTATCTAACTAATGCATCTATATACTTGGTAAAGGGTGGAAGGCTCGGCCTTATGCCTGGTGTTTTGTTCCACTCTTGCCGACCTAGTTTCTGTCATATCGGTGTTATGTTCCCGGATTTTGCGTTCCTTACGCGGTTGGGTAATAATGGGAACCCCTTGACAAATCGCCTTTAATAAACTCTTCCAGCAATGCCCAACCTTGGTTTTACCATTCGCCACCTAGCCTCTTTTTCCCTTGGGTTCCGCGGACTCAAGGGTCATCTTTATTTAAACCCCCCTGGGCCAGTGCTCCTCTGAGTGTTGGTCCAAACTAGAGCCCTGTGCAGCGCCCCCTCGGGGAAACTCGAGGTTTGGTTTTAGTTGTACGGATTGCTCATCTGAGTGTGCCCTGAGAACGAGATATGTGCAGCTCCTATCGGGATTTGTCGGCACATTCGGGCAGTGTTGCTGGATTTGTTTTAACTTGTCGAAGTTGTCTTGTAGAACCGGGATACCGAGTCTGATCAGAATGTCTCGGGAGAAGGTATATCCTTCATTGACCGTGGGAGCTTGTCATGGGCTAAGTTGGGACTCCCCTGCAGGGATTCAACTTTCGAAAGCCGTGCCCGCGGTTATGGGCAGATGGGAATTTGTTAACGTCTGGTTGTAGAAAACCTGAAGTTGACCTTAATTAAAATACATCAACCGCGTGTGTAACCGTGATGGTCTCTTTCCGGCGGAGTCCGGCAAGTGAACACGGTGTTGGAGTTATGCTTGACGTAGGTTGTTCTAGGATCACTTCTTGATCATAGTTGTTTGACCGTGCTTTGCCTTCTCTTCTCGCTCTCATTTGCGTATGTTAGCCACCATATATGCTAGTCGCTTGCTGCAGCTCCACCTCATACCTTTACCCTACCCATAAGCTTAAATAGTCTTGATCGCGAGGGTGCGAGATTGCTGAGTCCTCGTGACTCACAGATACTTCCAAAACCAGCTTGCAGGTGCCGATGAGTCCGTGAAGATGACGCAACCAAGCTCAAGGAGGAGCTCGATGAAGATCTTGTCCTTTGTGTTGTTTCGTTCTAGTTGATCAGTAGTGGAGCCCAGTTGGGGTCGATCGGGGGACCTTGTCGCATTTGGGGTTCTTCTTTTATTTTGGTTCCGTAGTCGGACCTTGACTGTATTTGGATGATGTAATGCTTTATTCATGTATTTGTGTGAAGTGGCGATTGTAAGCCAACTATGTATCTTTTCCCTTATTGTATTACATGGGTTGTTTTGCAAAGATTATCTCACTTGCGACATTGCTTTCAATGCAGTTATGTCTCTAAGTCGTGCTTCGACACGTGGGAGATATAGCCGCATCGAGGGCGTTACAAGTTGGCAATCAGAGCCTTCCCCGACCTTAGGAGCCCCCACTGCTTGATCGAATTAGTGGATGAGTTGAGTCTAGAAAATGTTTTGAGTCATTTAGGAATTATATATTGGAGAGTTTAGGAATTCTTTTTACTCCCCAGTCCCTTCGTCGCTCTGGTGAGGCATCCTGACGTAGAGTTTTGACTCTTCTCTTCTCAAATTTTTCACAAATTTTTTTAGGATCACGCGGGTATCTTGGAATCGTTCTGATTGATTTGTGACGAGAACATTGTTATTGGTGCCTCCTATCATTTAGGGGTTGTGGCAGTGTCCCGGCGAGTTGAGCTCCGAGGTGTTGTCGTCACAATTTTATCGTTGCAGTTCTGGAATACCTGAGTTTAGTTCGCCGACATAGAAAATCTCTTTTATGCAGTTGTTGGTCAGATAACCTCGACGCCACCCAGTACTAGGGCGGGAGTTCGGGAGTATTGCCATAACTTGTATAACGGATGCTTTTCGAAGGTTGAGGTAGATGATTTCCGAAGGTTTCTTGGTTATGTGTTGAAGGATGGATACAGCTGGATGTAGGATTTCCTAGTTTGGGTGAGATATTATGCTTCCCCTGTATCCCCAACACCTAATTGCATAACCGGAAAATTTCAGGAGTTAATAAGTGGGAATTCAAGTAGCTCTTAGGATATCTTTCCGTCAGATGTATGATATGAAATTGGGGTTCGACGTCTAGTGGTCTGCCTATTCACGGTTGGTTTTACAGTGGTCTTGTTGTGTCTTAAAGAGTCCTTGGCTATGCCGACTCGGGGACGCTTCGTATGTCATGTGCACTGCCTTGTACATGATGGTGCTGTACGATCAAGCCCGTGTAGGCCCCACCACGAAAACTTCGGACGAAATCTCTATCATATGTTTGTTCCGGTGTATTCTGCAAGCCAATTCTTGTTTTGTTTTGAGTGTGGTATTCGAGTTGCTTCGAAGTCAAATGTTGATTCCATACCTTCTCTAAATGGTGTTCTCATGTTCTTATGTGAATACAAATCCTTCGTGATCATCGAGATTGTCATCTAAATTTCTTCTCTACCGGCAAGTGGATCCGTTCATTTCAACATCTGCAAGATTAAATCTCAGCTTTCTCAACGGTGTTCTTTTCATCCGATCTATGTCGTCTTTGTTTTCCCACCCACCCACCCTTTTTCTTCAAGGACTAAGATTTCCCAATCAAGTATCATTTTATTGATGGAAGTCTCTCCATTCTTTTCCTTCATGTTCTTACCCGGCGATTCTCATGAAGATTCTAACGAAGCTTCAAGTTCATCATTATTCATTCTTTTTCTTCTCCGGTGGAACCAAGTCTAGCTTTGTTGACCATATATTTTTCCTCATTTCAAATGTTTCTCCATACCGGTACACCTCATAATAATTCATTTCTCTCTATTCTATTGTTCCGGAGAGCTAAAGATATCTCGAAGACTCATGTTTCCACTCTGCATTCGTTCAAGATCTTTCGAGGATGTTCTCTCATTCAAGTCTTTTAATTCAACCGGTGCAATCTATCTTCCAAGCGACCTTTTCAACAGTGTTTCTTTGAGTGGGCCCTAACCCACAGGTCTTTTTCCAGGATCTTACCTCACTCCTCTTATTTTACCGGAGCTATTCTTAACTCTTTTAAAGTTTGACGTAAGAATAAATTATCATCAGTCAAATGCTTTTCTCCAAGATCTTTCTTTTCTTTTCATCGTTGGTTCAACCTTTCTAATTTTCATCCTGGAGTATCTCAACAATTTGGTGGTGTGTCCCATCGTAATTCTCAGAATTTGAAGACCGAAGAAGAGTTTCTCTTTGATCTTGCTCCATTCTCTTCAAAATTCGTGATTCTAGCTTGTTACCATCATCTCATAAATATTTTCGATCGTGAGAATTCTTTTCACCTATCCGTAGCAATTCAGGAGTCTTTTCAGTTTGATTCTCCGGATCCCATCATCTAAGATTTATTCATTCTAGTTTTCAGCTCTCATACTCTAAATCTTAACGGTGCTTCGTTCAAGTTTTCTCTAATCAATTCACGATCTCTTCGTTCACTTGCATCTAAACTCTCTCATGTATCTTCGTTCATTTGCTAATTCTTACCGGTGATTCACCCCTTTTACTTCGTTCATTTTCAATTCTTACCGGTGGCTTGTTCAAGATTTCTCTTCCTTTGTTTTTTTGTATCGATTCATTCGTTCTTTCATCCTACTGGTGGTTCGTCGAAGACCTTATCAAAATTATGCAATATCTATCTTAATCCTCTCTACGAGAATAAGTATTATGCCAATTCCATTGCTTGTCATCAATTTGAATTGGTGAAGGATGAGCATAACATAATTCTTATTCTTGATTCACCCAAGTGATTAATTCCCTATTCCGGAGGCTCATCAAATTCTTGATTTAAATTGTTTCATCTTCTCTTTTCCCGGAGTTCCAACCTTTTTTTAAATTACATCTCCACGGAGATTCATTTAAATCATTGCAAGGCTTCAACCTTATTCTTTTCATCCTCCATTTCGTTGATCATTCTTTTTACCGATGTTTTCACGAAGGCTCAACATGGTGGTTCTTCAAGGATTTAATTCCTTCTCGAAGTGTTCATCAACATTTTTTCTAAGGAGCTCAAGTTTTTCTTCATCTTCTAATCCGGAGTGCAATTCTTTCTACCGTACCATTGGAGGTGGTATTATGTCATTCTTGATGATTTCCCTTCGTGCTTCGCGAGTCACAAGTTATCAAGAATGAGATATTTTAAATCCATCAACCTTTTCATTGGAGTTATCTTGGGTTATATTTCACCTAAAGCTTTCCCTAAGGATTGTTGCTATTAATGGTGATAATATATGATCATAGTGCTTCATTTATCCTCCCGGTGAAATAAGTTTCTCGTCCCCTTGTTCTTATCAATCCAATTCTTTTTTCCGTGAGTGGCAGGTTGTCACCTCATAATTGAAGATGTATTCCATAAGACCATATCAAGCTTATTATTTTCGTTGTTGGATTTCCAACAACTCCGTTCGACCCTTCTCCTAAAGATGCTTTTAAAGCTCATTTGAGGTAGAAGATGTTGCTTTCCTCTCCGTTCTTTTGATTCCATTCTTACATTCGTTCCGGAGGCATGGTATTGTTGCTATATTCAACCATCATCTCATTTTTTTTCAAAGATCATGTTCTTGTCGTGTTTATCCATTTAACCGGAGTGTCATGCCCTCTTTTCAACTTCTTCCCATTATGTCAAGTTTTTGGCTTCCTTCTCAACCGGAGTGCCGTCTAAAATCTTTCTTACCCCCTTGTTCCATTCATTCAATAGTTCCGGAGGCAGTGTGTCATGTTTTCATTCAAGTATCTTCTCATCTTATCAAGTTCTTATTCAATTCCTTTTCTTTACAATCGGAGTGCTGCCCGAAGTTGTTCTCCCTTGTTCCTCTTTTCTAACGGAGTGTTTTCAGCTTCGTCATCTCCGTTGTATGCTTCTCTCGAATGTCTTAACCTTTTCAAGGTTCTTTGGTCTCACTCGTTTGTCAAAGAAGCAACTTAGTTTTACCTCTTCTCTTTCTCTTCCGTTTTTCCCTCCGGTGCCATTCTAGATCTCAGGACGAGATCCTCTCGTAGTGGTGGAGTGTTGTAACGCCCCGAGACCGTTGCGCCAGGTGTCTTCCAGTTATTCGCTATTGTTGCCATGTCATTTGCCTGCGTGTTGCATTTCATCATGTCATCATGTGCATTGCATCATCATGTTTTCAAAACTTGCATCCGTCCGGGTTCCGTCCGTTGTCCGTTCTGAGCCCAACCACACTCGCACGCGCCCGCGGCATGTCCGATATATTATTTTATAAGTGGCCGGAAAATGTTCTTGGAATGGGTTGAAAGTTTGCGTGCAGTCTTATTTTAGTGTAGGAAGACCGCCAGTCAAATTTCATCGCGTTCAGAGTCCGTTTGGTAGCCCAACCGTTAACTATAGCGACAATATAGTCGGTCAAAACATCGGATGTTTTCGGTCTCCGGAAACAGTCGCCGGGTCTCTCTCTTCTCTTCTCTCAGCCCAAGGCTTTCTGCATGGCCCACTACCTACAGCCAGGTCCAACCTAACCTCTCTCGTCACACCACGTCCCTCCTCGCGCGCGCGTCCGAAAGCTGTCCCGGACCCGACCCGGGCAGTCGTCACCGTTGTGTCCGGAACATCTCCAAACATCTACAAAACATCACCGTTTTCTTATTTATACTACCTAGCTTTTTTATTCGTGATCGTCCGATTACGATCGGAGGGTCTAACCACTCCCCTCTTTCCATATATATATAGAACCCCTAGTCTAATTTGAGACAAAACCCTAAAACCTAGGGGATGTCCCATCCATTCCGTGTCTGCCGCGGCCACCCACCCACCATCTCCATCGAGATCCTCCCAGATCCATCCACTCCACCCGGCCGACACGACCAACTCCCTTGTTTTCAGCACAAGCCAAACTCGTCCTCCTTCCAATCGATCCAACCAAGCCGCGCCGCTCTAATCCCGCAGGAGCCCGAGCTCCTCTGCCCAGCAGCGCCCGATCTCCCCTCATCCCCGAGCTCCACTCGAACTCCCTCCTGATCTGCTTCGTCCTGCTCTCCGAGCCCAACAGGAGAGGGACTCCTCCATGCCATGCTCCTCACCGAGCCCCACCTCGTCGCCGGAGAGGATCTCCTGCAGGACCTCTGGCCTCCTCCCACGTCCAGCCGCAGAGCACCACGGCGCCCTGATTTCTTGCGCCCCCTCTCGAACCAGGAGCAGGAGCTCGTCCACGCGCTGGCCAGCAGCAGTGCGCCCCGCCTCGACTCGCCATGGAGACCACCGCGGCAAGGCCAGCCCTCGTCGCCCTTTCCTTTTCCATCCCTTCTTCTTCCACCTCCCTAATCTCTCTGCTCCCTCTCTCTGCCGCCATGTATAGGGCTTAGACGCCGCTACCTCCTCTGCTTCAGATCAATGTGCCGGCCGCCGGATCCGAACCCAGGCATCGCCCGTCACCGGAGCGTCGTCCCCGTCCCTGCTGAACCTGCCGCTAACCTCTGCTTCCTCTTCTTCGAGCAGGAGTGCTCGTCCCCAAGTCCCGTGCAGCCTCTATCGAGAGGAGGACGACAGTATCGACGCCTGCGTTGACTGCGCCGCATCCGTACGCGTAGATCTGGTGGGCTCCAAGGCCCAGCTGTGCTCTCCAGCTGCAGCCTAGTAACCAACCGACTGGGCCTCAGCCCACTGGGTGAGGCCACACCCGAGCGCCCTTTTTTTTGTTGTTGTTTTCCTTCTGTTGGGCCCAATCTCAGATGCAGCCCGATTCCTTTTTTCTCAGTGGAACAAATTTAGATATTATTCCAGAGACTACAGTTTTTCAGAAAACCCCTTGCACAACATGCATATAATAACTCACAATTTGTGCATCGGATTAAAATGAATTATATATGAAATATGCTTAGTTTTTCATCTAGTTTCATTATATGTCATTTTCATCCATGTTTAAAATGTTTAAAATGTTGTTTGCATATAATTTGCTCCTATGCCATGCTAAAATGCTTTAATTCATAACTAATTAACCGTAGCTCGGTTTTAAACAAACCTTATATGTAAATGGGGTAGAAAAATGCCTAGATTTACTTGGTGCACTCATCTTGCATGTTTAACAACTCTAAAATAATGTTTAGGGCAGAACAGTACCAAATCTATAATATGCTCATGAGGAGTTTTCGGACTTGTTGTTTGTTGTTTCCGGCCTCATTTGAACTTGACTACATAGGTAGTTTTCTTTGCTTCACCCTCTTGCCATGTTTAACAACATTTAATATTGTTGGGTACATAAACGAGAGAGAACTAAATAAGTCATGTGGTGTTTTCTTCAATATGCAACTCTGTTGCATAATAAGCTCCACTTAATTTGTAGGATTGTTTGTGCACTTTGCCATGCCATGCTTCATTAAACCAGACATGCATCATACTCGATTGTGCATCATGCCATGTTGATGTGTTGGTTGTTTACTATGTTGTTTGCTTCTTTCCGGTGTTGTTTCTTCGGGTTGGTTCCGATAACGTCGCGTTTGTGAGAATCCGTTCGACTACGTCCGTTTGTCTTCGTCATGGACTCGTTTCTTCTTCCTTGCGGGATTTCAGGCAAGATGACCATACCCTTGAAATCACTTCTATCTTTGCTTGCTAGTTGCTCGCTCTTTTGCTATGCCTATGCTGCGATACCTACCACTTGCTTATGATGCCTCCCATATTGTTGAACCAAGCCTCTAACCCACCTTGTCCTAGCAAACCGTTGTTTGACTATGTTACCGCTTTGCTCAGCCCCTCTTATAGCGTTGTTAGTTGCAGGTGAAGATTGAAGTTTGTTCCTTGTTGGAACATGGAGATGTTGTTCCTTGTTGGAACATGTTTACTTGTTGGGATATCACAATATCTCTTATCTAATTAATGCATCTATATAGTTGGTAAAGGGTGGAAGGCTCGGCCTTATGCCTGGTGTTTTGTTCCACTCTTGCCGACCTAGTTTCCGTCATATCGGTGTTATGTTCCCGGATTTTGCGTTCCTTACGCGGTTGGGTAATAATGGGAACCCCTTGACAAATCTCCTTGAATAAAACTCTTCCAGCAATGCCCAACCTTGGTTTTACCATTCGCCACCTAGCCTCTTTTTCCCTTGGGTTCCGCGGACTCAAGGGTCATCTTTATTTAAACCCCCCTGGGCCAGTGCTCCTCTGAGTGTTGGTCCAAAGTAGAGCCCTATGCAGCGCCCCCTCGGGGAAACTCGAGGTTTGGTTTTAGTTGTACGGATTGCTCATCTGAGTGTGCCCTGAGAACGAGATATGTGCAGCTCCTATCGGGATTTGTCGGCACATTCGGGCGGTGTTGCTGGATTTGTTTTAACTTGTCGAAGTTGTCTTGTAGAACCGGGATACCGAGTCTGATCGGAATGTCTCGGGAGAAGGTATATCCTTCGTTGACCGTGAGAGATTGTCATGGGCTAAGTTGGGACTCCCCTGCAGGGATTGAACTTTCAAAAGCCATGCCCGCGGTTATGGGCAGATGGGAATTTGTTAACGTCCGGTTGTAGAAAACCTGAAGTTGACCTTAATTAAAATACATCAACCGCGTGTGTAACCGTGATGGTCTCTTTTCGGCGGAGTCCGGGAAGTGAACACGGTGTTGGAGTTATGCTTGACGTAGGTTGTTCTAGGATCACTTCTTGATCATAGTTGTTCGACCGTGCTTTGCCTTCTCTTCTCGCTCTCATTTGCGTATGTTAGCCACCATATATGTTAGTCGCTTGCTACAGCTCCACTTCATACCTTTACCCTACCCATAAGCTTAAATAGTCTTGATCGCGAGGGTGTGAGATTGCTGAGTCCCCGTGACTCACAGATACTTCCAAAACCAGCTTGCAGGTGCCGATGAGTCCGTGAAGATGACGCAACCAAGCTCAAGGAGGAGCTCGATGAAGATCTTGTCCTTTGTGTTGTTTCGTTCTAGTTGATCAGTAGTGGAGCCCAGTTGGGGTCGATCGGGGGACCTTGTCGCATTTGGGGTTCTTCTTTAATTTTGGTTCCATAGTCGGACCATGACAGTATTTGGATGATGTAATGCTTTATTCATGTATTTGTGTGAAGTGGCGATTGTAAGCCAACTATGTATCTTTTCCCTTATTGTATTACATGGGTTGTTTTGCGAAGATTACCTCACTTGCGACATTGCTTTCAATGCGGTTATGCCTCTAAGTCGTGCTTCGACACGTGGGAGATATAGACGCATCGAGGGCGTTACACTGTGCCCCGATGTAAGCTGTTTTATTGGGGTCTGTTGGATGGACCTGGAATTTGACTATTTCGTCCGCCGGTTTAAAGGAGGTGGACTTGGATCTTTTGTCAAGTATCACATCATCCCTATTCACCGTGGAGCGCAGCGCAGTCAGTTCCTCAGCCGCTAGGGCTTCGGTTAGCGCCTTGAGGGCCAGTGCGGCTGTCTTGTTTTCGACGCAGAGTGCTATGTCCGGATCACTAGCGAGAGTGATGATTCCGTTAGGCCCGGGCATCTTGAGCTTCATGTACCCGTAACGGGGTATTGCTTGGAAGATTGTAAACGCTTCCCGCCCTAGCAGAGCGTGATATCCGCTACTGAACAGGGCCACTTGGAACGTGACCTCTTCGGACCTGTAATTATCCGGCGTGCCGAACACCACATCTAGTGTGATTTTTCCTGTACAACGCGCTTCCCGACTGGGGATTATTCCTCTAAAGGTTGTGCTGCTTCGCTCAATGCGGTTCCAGTCTATTTCCATTTTTTGAAGGGTTTCCTCATAAATGAGGTTCAATCTGCTGCCGCCATCCATGAGTACCTTGGTAAGACGAAAGCCGTCCACTATTGGACTGAGGACCAATGCGGCTGGTGCTCGGGCTGTTTGGAATTTAGGTTCATCACTGGCGTTAAAAGTAATAGCCGTGTCACTCCATGGGTTTATTGTTGCTACTTGGTAGACTTCGGCAAAGCTGCAGAGTGTTCTTTTTCCCATATTATTTGATGCAAAAGTCTCGAAGACTGTTAATATCGTACTGGTGTCTCTGGGGTGGCTTTCTGTGGCTTCTGGAATTAGAAGATCTTCGTCAATTTTTGCCACCTGCCGGAGTATCCGACATGCTCTAAGGCTGTGAGTTGGTGTGGCGCCCTCTGCACTGTGAATTTTACAGGGTCCATTAAGACATCCTTCCAGTACGGTTCCGTGCCCTGTAGAGGGCTTTTGCTTTTTGGTATTGAACCCGGGTGTCTGGCGATGATGCACCCTTTTATTTCGGACTGGGTTTGTATTCAGGGCCGGATTGTCCCAAAATTTTATTTTGGTTTTCCAGGCGCTTACCATCGCACAGTACTTTCGTACTATGGACGCCAAGTTAGCGAAGCGTGTAATATCACGGTGACTTATGGTGTTGAGGATTCCCTTGTCTGTGCAATTATTGTAGAAGAATGAAATTGCGTCTTCCTCGCGGCAGTCCTTTATCCTGTTCATAACCAGGAGGAATCTGGCCCTGTAATGATGTACTGTTTCTTCGGGCTCTTTCCTAATTTGGGATAGATCGCTTATGTACAGGTGGGTGGGTTTAATCAAATCCGAAACCTCACCCAATCTGAGACCCAGGGGCCAAGGAGTTTCCGAACTCGAAAGTTTGGATTCTTGGATGCTGTCCAATGAATCTAGCCCGTCACCTGACTTTAAGTTCAGGTCTTGAGTGATGTCCTCCCCTCTGCGGGTATCCGGCTTGGAGGGATCGGGAATCCGGACATAGCTAGTCCTTATGATAGATGAAGGGTCGCCGCACTGTCCTTCTACCACGACAATGTGATGGGTGACCTGGGGAGAGTTAATCTCTCTCAGATCGGGTTTAGGCCCAATCTGGTCGTAATCCGTAGCGACTCCCAGGGCGGCGATGCGATCCAAGAGCTCGTTTAGGGAAGAGAGCTCCATTGGATCTAGCTGCTCAGCGAATTCCGAGATGACGTGAAGATTGCTTTCGATGACCCGAGAGGTCATCATCGGCGCAACAGCCGAACAGGCGGTCATAAGGAAACCACCTAGCCGGAGAGTTTGGCCGACAGCCAAAGCTCCCTTAGCAACGGTGCCGTCTTTAAAGACGGGATGAGGCATCCTTCCTGATGGCGACGGCACAGAGGAACTCTCAATGAAAGCACCAATGTCGGTGTCAAAACCGGTGGATCTCAGGTAGGGGGTCTCGAACTGTGCGTCTAGGCGGATGGTAACAGGAGACCGGGGACACGATGTTTTTACCCAGGTTCGGGCCCTCTCGATGGAGGTAAAACCCTATGTCCTGCTTGATTAATATTGATGATATGGGTAGTACAAGAGTAGATCTACCACGAGATCAGAGAGGCTAAACCCTAGAAGCTAGCCTATGGTATGATTGTCTCTTTCACGGACTAAAACCCTCCGGTTTATATAGACACCAGAGAGGGCTAGGGTTACACAAAGTCGGTTACAATGGTAGGAGATCTACATATCCGTACCGCCAAGCTTGACTTCCATGCCAAGGAAAGTCCCTTCCGGACACGGGACGAAGTCTTCAATCTTGTATCTTCATAGTCCAGGAGTCCGGCCGAAGGTATAGTCCGGCTATCCGGACACCCCCTAATCCAGGACTCCCTCAGTAAGGTTCCCGAAATCTACGACGACTACGAGGAGTGTCGGAGACAGGTTCACCATTTCAGCGGCAACAGTTACAAAGGGTACACCACTAGGGCGGAGGCGGAAGCTAGATACACGCGCTATCTAGCGGGAGAGAGGAGGGAGTGGAGGAGGAACCAGATGAAGACCAGTTTCATCGTGATGATGCTCATCGTGACTGCAACTCTCTTCTATGTGATGGTAGTTTAGATGATCGATATTGACTTTTTAATGTGACGGCAAACTCGTCTAATATGATGAACTTTGCTAATGTCTCGAGACCTAAACTTGGCTAATGTTTGAACTTTGTTTGCTATTTCAAATTTGGAGACAAATATGATGAATTCTATTGCCTGATGTTTATATTCTGTGCTGTAACGTATTTTGTAACCTGTGCAAATACCAGAAAAGCAAAAAATAATAATTCCTAATATTCATAGTGGTGGTGCACCATATTGAGAATTAGTTGGCGCACCAAGATAAATATTAGTGGCACATTATCGGGCATAGTAATGGCGCACTTGGGGCATAGGTGAAGGCAAATATGGCCCCTAGTAGTGGCGCACCATATTGAGCATTATTAGTGAACCAAGGCTAAATAACAGTGGCGCATTATGGGGCATAGTAATGGCGCACATGGGGGCATACCTGAAGGTAAATATGGCCCCCTAGGAGGCATAGTAAAGGCGCACTATTGGACATAGTAATGGCGCACCAGAGGTGCGCCATTACTATTTGTTACTAGTGGCGCGTTAATAGTTGCGCACCTATAGTGCGCCATTAATAGCAAAAACTGGTGCGCCACTAACAACCTTTTTTCTAGTAGTGAGGGGTGAAGCCGGGTCACCCTGCCTCAGGCCCCTGCCGTTGGCGAAGAAGTTACTGATGTTTCCATTAGCCGAGACTGCAGTGTGACCACCCAAGACCAATTGCATAAGTCTGTGAACCATTGCCCCATCAAAGCCCTTGGCTAGTAACACTTGACGAAGAAAATTCCAGCTGACCGAACCGTAAGCTTTCTCGAAGTCCATCTTTAGAATCACCGCTTTGGAGCCACGGACACGCAGGTCATGGACAATCTCATGAAGACACAGAATGCCATCCAGGATGAACCTACATGTGACAAAGGCTGATTGGAAAGGACTCAGAGTGCGATGAGCAATGGGAGAAAGCCTAGTAGCAAAGCCCTTTTCTCTTTCTTCTCTTTCTTCAAGGGTGAAAAATACTTGCTTTGAGGTCAACCACTCTTTGACTCAGCATAAAAAAAGATCCACCGCTTGGATAGAGGTTTCTTTCTCTTGCTTCTTTCTTCCCCTCAAGCCCCACAAGATTTTTAGGTCTGCAGATAAACTTCCATTTCACCATCCTGTATTTATGCTTGTTGTCCACCGAATTCCAGTAGAAGGCACCCCTGTGTTTGTCAAACCCAGCGTGTGTCCCTCCCGAAAGGAGGTATAAACCCATCAGGAACATGGGGAGGGAGGAAAGGCAAGCATTGATTAGGGCGACCTTGCCAGCTTGAGTATTGTAGTGGCCTCTCCACGGCAGGACCTGGTTGCCTACCTTAGAAACAACTGGAGCGAAATCCTTAGCCAGCAACTTGTGAGGGGAAATCGGTAGGCCAAGATACTTGAAGGGGAAAGAGCCTAGGGAGCAGTTTAGGAGATGAGCAACTCTTTGGGACTCAACGTCCGAGACCCCAATAACAATGACATCACTCTTGTTAAAATTGATCTTGAGACCAGAGAGAGCTTCAAAGCAGAGGAGAAGGAACTTCAGGTGAGCTATACTATCAACGTTCAGTTCAACCATTATGATGGTATCATCGACGTATTGGAGGTGGAAGATTCCATTAGGGGCAAGGTGGGAGATGTCAGGGGTAAGATGACCACCTGTCGCAGCCCGAGTCAGAATGTGGGAGAGGGAGTCAGCCACAAAATTGAATAGAAGGGGTGAAGCCGGGTCACCCTGCCTCAAGCCCCTGCCGTTGGCAAAGAAGTTGCCGATGTTCCCATTAACCGAGATCGCAGTGTGACCACCCGTGACCAACAACATAAGTCTGTGAACCACTGCCCCATCAAAGCCCTTGGCCAGTAACACTTGATGAAGAAAATTCCAGCTGACCGAACCGTAAGCTTTCTCGAAGTCCAGCTTTAGAATCACCGCTTTGGAACCACAGACACGCAGATCATGGACAAGCTCATGAAGGCACAGAATGCCATCCAGGATGAACCTGCCTTTGACAAAGGCTGATTGGAAAGGACTCAGAGTGCGATGAGCAATGGGAGAAAGCCTAGTAGCAAAGCCTTTTTCTCTTTCTTGTCTTTCTTCAAGGGTGAAAAGTACTTGCTTTATGCTCAACCACTATTTGACTCAGCGTAAAAAAAGATCCACCACTTGGATAGAGGTTTCCTTCTCTTTCTTGTTTCTTCCCCTCAAGCCCCACAAGGTTTTTATGCCTGCAGATAATCTTCCATTTCACCATCCTGTGTTTACGATTGTTGTCCGATGAATTCCAGTAGAAGGCACCCCTGTGTTTCTCAAACCCAGCGAGTGTCCCTCCTGAAAGGAGGTAGAAACCCATCAGGAACATGGGGAGGGAGAAAAGGCAAGCATTGATTAGGGCAACCTTGCCAGCTTGAGTATTGTAGCGGCCTCTCCACGGTCGGTTGCCTACCATCGAAACAACCGGAGAGAAATCCTTAGCCAGCAACTTGTGAGGGGAAATCGGTAGGCCAACATACTTGAAGGGGAAAGAGCTTAGGGAGAAGTTTAGGAGATGAGCAACTCTTTGGGCCTCAACGTCCAAGACCCCAGTAACAATGACTTCACTCTTGGCAAAATTGATCTTGAGACCAGAGAGAGCTTCAAAGCAGAGGAGAAGGAACTTCAAGTAAGCTATACTATAATCGTTCAGTTCAACCATTATGATGGTATCGTCCGCATATTGGAGGTGGGAGATTCCATTAGGGGCAAGGTGGGAGCTGACAGGGGTAATATGACCACTTGCCACAGCCCTAGTCAAAATGTGGGAGAGGGAGTCAGCCACAAAGTTGAAGAGAAGGGGTGAAGCCGGGTCACCCTGCCTCATGCCCCTGCCGTTGGCGAAGAAGTTACTGATGTTCCCATTAACCGAGACCACAATGTGACCACCCGTGACCAACTTCATAAGTCTGTGAACCACTGCCCCATCAAAGCCCTTGGCCAGTAACACTTGACGAAGAAAATTTCAGCTGACCGAACTGTAAGCTTTCTCGAAGTCCAGCTTTAGAAACACCGCTTTTGAGCCACAGACATGCAGGTCATGGACAATCTCATGAAGACACAGAATGCCATACAGGATGAACCTGTCTTTGACAAAGGCTGATTGAAAAGGACTCATAGTGTGATGAGCAATGGGAGAAAGCCTAGTAGCAAAGCATTTTTCTCTTTATTTTCTTTCTTCAAGGGTGAAAAGTACTTGCTTTGAGCTCAACCACTCTTTCTCTCAGCGTAAAAAAAGATCCACCGCTTGGATAGAGGTTTCCTTCTCTTTCATCTTTCTTCCCCTCAAGCCGCACAAGGTTTTTAGGTTTGCAGATAAACTTCCATTTCACCATCCTGTATTTACGCTTGTTGTCCGCCAAATTCCAGTAGAAGGCACCCCTGTGTTTGTTAAACCCAGCGTGTGCCCCTCCCGAAAGGATGTAGAAACCCATCAGGAACATGGGGAGGGAGGAAAGGCAAGCGTTAATTAGGGCGACCTTGCCAACTTGAGTATTGTAGCGGCCTCTCCACGGCAGGACCCGGTTGCCTACCTTAGAAACAACCGGAGAGAAATCCTTAGCCAGCAACCTGTGAGGGGAAATCGGTAGGCCAAGATACTTGAAGGGGAAAGAGCCTAGGGAGCAGTTTAGGAGAGGAGCAACTCTTTGGGCCTCAACGTCCAAGATCCCAGTAACAATGACTTCACTATTGGAAAAATTGATCTTGAGACTAGAGAGAGCTTCAAGGCAGAGGAGAAGGAACTTCAAGTAAGCTATACTATCATCGTTCAGTTCAACCATTATGATGGTATCGTCCGCATATTGGAGGTGGGAGATTCCATTAGGGGCAAGGTGGGAGCTGACAGGGGTAATATGACCACCTGCCGCAGCCCGAGTCAGAATGTGGGAGAGGGAGTCAGCCACAAAGTTGAAGAGAAGGGGTGAAGCCGGGTCACCCTGCCTCATGCCCCTGCCATTGGTGAAGAAGTTACTGATGTTCCCATTAACTGAGACCGCAGTGTGACCACCCGTGACCAACTTCATAAGCCTGTGAACCATTGCCCCATCAAAGCCCTTGGCCAGTAACACTTGACGAAGAAAATTCCAGATGACCGAATCGTAAGCTTTCTCGAAGTCCAGCTTTAGAATCACCGCTTTGGAGCCACGGACACCCAGGTCATGGACAATCTCATGAAGACACAGAATGCCATCCAGGATGAACTTGTATTTGAAAAAGGCTAATTGAAAAGGACTAAGAGTGTGATGAGCAATGGGAGAAAGCCTAGTAGCAAAGCATTTTTCTCTTTATTCTCTTTCTTCAAGGGTGAAAAGTACTTGCTTTGAGCTCAACCACTCTTTGACTCAGCGTAAAAAAAGACCCACTACTTGGATAGAGGTTTCCTTCTCTTTCTTCTTTCTTCCCCTCAAGCCCCACAAGGTTTTTAGGTCCGCAGATAAACTTCCATTTCACCATCCTGTACTTACGCTTGTTGTCCGCCGAATTCCAGTAGAAGGCACCCCTGTGTTTGTCAAACCCAGCGTGTGTCCCTCCCGAAAGGAGGTAGAAACCCATCAGGAACATGGGGAGGGAGGAAAGGCAAGCGTTGATTAGGGCGACCTTGCCAGCTTGAGTATTGTAGCGGCCTCTCCACGGCAGGACCAGTTTTCCTACCTTAGAAACAACCGGAGCGAAATCCTTAGCCAACAAATTGTGAGGCGAAATCGGTAGGCCAAGATACTTGAAGGGGAAAGAGCCTAGGGAGCAGTTTAGGAGATGAGAAACTCTTTGGGCCTCAACGTCCGAGACCCCAGTAACAATGACTTCACTCTTGTTAAAATTGATCTTGAGACCAGAGAGAGCTTCAAATCAGAGGAGAAGGAACTTCATGTGAGCTATACTATCATCATTCAGTTCAACCATTATGATGGTATCGTCCATGTATTGGAGGTGGAAGATTCCATTAGGGGCAAGGTGGGAGCTGTCAGGGGTAATATGACCACCTGCCGTAGCACGAGTCAGAATGTGGGAGAGGGAGTCAACCACAAAGTTGAAGAGAAGGGGTGAAGCCGGGTCACCCTGTGCTACCTCTTGAGCACTGCGTTGGATTTCCCCGAAGAGGAGAGGATGATGCAGCAAAGTAGCGTAAGTATTTCCCTCAGTTTTTGAGAACCAAGGTATCAATCGAGTAGGAGCTACGCACGAGTCCCTCGTACCTACACAAAAACAATAGCTCAACACAACTAACGCGCTTAGGGGTTGTCAATCCCTTCGCGGTCACTTACGAAAGTGAGATCTGATAGAGATGATAAATAATATTTTTGGTATAGAGATGCAAAGTGAAAAGTAAAAGGCAAAGTAAAAAAGCAAATCAATAATATAGTGATGGAGATTGAGATGATGAGAAAGAGATCCGGGGGCCATAGGTTTCACTAGTGGCTTCTCTCAAGAGCATAAGTATTCTACGGTGGGTGAACAAATTACTATTGAGCAATTGAAATAATTGAGCATAGTTATGAGAATATCTAGGTATGATCATGTATATAGGCATCACGTCCGAGACAAGTAGACAGACTCCTGCCTGCATCTACTACTATTACTCCACTCATCGACCGCTATCCAGCATGCATCTAGAGTATTAAGTTAAAAACAGAGTAACGCCTTAAGCAAGATGACATGATGTAGAGGGATAGTTTCATGCAATATGATAAAAAAACCCATCTTATTATCCTCGATGGCAACAATACAATACGTGCCTTGCTGCGCCTTCTATCACTGGGAAAGGACACCGCAAGATTGAACCCAAAGCTAAGCACTTCTCCCATGGCAAGAAAAACCAATCTAGTAGGCCAAACCAAACTGATAATTCGAAAAGACTTGCAAAGATAACCAATCATACATAAACAATTCAGAGAAGATTCAAATATTATTCATAGATAGACTGGATCATAAACCCACAATTCATCGGTCTCAACAAACACACCGCAAAAAGAAGATTACATCAAATAGATCTCTACGAGAGAGGGGGAGAACATTCTATTGAGATCCAAAAGAGAGAAAAAGCCATCTAGATACTAACTATATGGACTCGTAGGTCTGAAGTAAACAACTCACACTTCATCGGAGGGGCTTGGATGATGATGTAGAAGCCCTCCGTGATCGATGCCCCCTCCGGCAGAGCTCCGAAACAGGCCCCAAGATGGGATCTCATGGATACAGAAAGTTGCGGCGGTGGAATTAGGTTTTTGGCTCCGTCTCTGATCGTTTGGGGGTACGTGGGTATATATAGGAGGAAGAAGTACGTCGGTGGAGCAACAGGGGGCCCACGAGGGTGGAGGGCGCGCCTGGGGGGGGGGGGGCAGGCGCGTCCCCCTACCTCGTGGCCTCCTGTTAATTGGCTTGACGTAGGGTCCAAGTCTCCTGAGTTGTATTCGGTGAGAAAATCACGTTCCCTAAGGTTTCATTCCGTTTGGACTCCGTTTGATATTCCTTTTCTTTGAAACCCTAAAACATGCAAAAAACAGCAATTCTAGGCTGGGCCCCCGGTTAATAGGTTAGTCCCAAAAATAATATAAAAGTGGATAATAAAGCCCAATAATGTCCAAAACAGTAGATAATATAGCATGGAGCAATCAAAAATTATAGATACGTTGGAGATGTATCAAGCATCCCCAAGCTTAATTCCTGCTCGTCCTCGAGTAGGTAAATGATAAAAACAGAATTTTTGATGCGGAGTGCTACTTGGCATAATTTCATTGTAAATCTTCTTAATTGTGGTATGAATATTTAGATTCAAAAGATTCAAGACAAAAGTTCATGTTGACATAAAAATGATAATACTTCAAGCATACTAACTATGCAATTATGTCTTCTCAAAATAACATGGCCAAAGAAAGCTATCCCGACAAAATCATCTAGTCTGGCTATGCTCTATCTTCACCACACAAAGTATTTAAATCATGCACAACCCCGATGACAAGCCAAGCAATTGTTTCATACTTTTGACATTTTCAAAACTTTTTCGATCTTCATGCAATACATGAGTGTGGGCCATGGATATAGCACTATAGGTGGAATAGAATGGTGGTTGTGGAGAAGACAAAAAGGGAGAAGATAGTCTCACATCAACTAGGCGTATCAACGGGCTATGGAGATGCCCATCAATAGAAATCAATGTGAGTGAGTAGGGATTGCCATGCAACGGATGCACTAGAGCTATAAGTATATGAAAGCTCAAAAAAGACACTAAGTGGGTGTGCATCCAACTCGCTTGCTCACGAAGACCTAGGGCATTTTGTGGAAGCCCATCATTGGAATATACAAGACAAGTTCTATAATGAAAAATTCCCACTAGTATATGAAAGTGACAGAATGAGATACTCTCTATCATGAAGATCATGGTGCTACTTTTAAGCATAAGTGTGGTAAAAAGGATAGTAACATTGTCCCTTCTCTCTTTTTCTCTCATTTTTTGGGCCTTCTTTTTTATGGCCTCTTTTTATTTTTTTATTTTTCGTCCGGAGTCTCATCCCGACTTGTGGGGGAATCATAGTCTCCATCATCCTTTCCTCACTTGGGACAATGCTCTAAAAATGATGATCATCACACTTTTTATTTTTCTTACAACTCAACAATTACAACTCAATACTTAGAACAAAATATGACTCTATATGAATGCCTCCGGTGGTGTACCGGGATATGCAATGAATCAAGAGTGACATGTATGAAAGAATTATGAACGATGGCTTTGCCACAAATACGATGTGAACTACATGATCATGCTAGCAATATGACAATGATGGAGCGTGTCATAATGAACGAAACAGTGGAAAGTTGCACGGGAATATATCTCGGAATGGCTATGGAAATGCCATGATAGGTAGGTATTGTAGTGACCAGACCTCAAACGGTCCAATCTCTGTGCTCCAGTGTCATCCCTGGATCAGTAATGCTAACACCGCATAGTACTTGAAGGATTTATAACAGAGTAGCAATCACACACTTATTACAATGAGTGTCTCAAAAGAGAACTTATTACAATAAATATGGCTTAAGGCCATCTAATAGCGATAACAGCGGAAGGTTTGGAAGATAAGTGAGTCCATCAAATCCAACGGCATCACTGAGTATAAAACCACGACCTAAGGCACCTTACTCGTCGTCTGAAAAGTCTGCAACATGAACGTTGCAGCCCGAAACGGGTCAGCACATGGAATATGCTGGCAAAGTAACACATAGAGAGCAATGAAAGAGTAATGCTATACTATATGCATATTTGGCTGGTGGAAAGCTCTATGGTTACAGTTTTTGCGTAAAGCCAATTTTTCCCTACTGCAAAGGAATAAATTTTATTTAACTATCATGGTAGTTGTTAAACATTGAGAGTGTAGACACCCTCTCAATCCCAATTAAACATCATCATTAAAAACCCAACAATATTAATTAGAGTAAAATGATGAGATTCACATGATAATCCAAGTACTAGATACTCAAGTTGTCCATAACCGAGGACACGGCTAACCATGATTAGTTTATACATTCTGCAGAGGTTTGCGCACTTTTCCCCACAAGACTTGATCTCCTCCGTTGGGATTCTCGCACTACATGGTGTTTGAGAAACGGATGACCGAGACATAGTCTTTCAGAAGTGCTAGCACCTTACGAACGGGTAGACCGTTACACCTACTTTCCCCTACATCTGCTAGTCTACCACTGTAAGAGTTCGCACGACTTAATCAACTATGCTAGAGCCCATCGTAGCTTGTCGCTGCACAAGGAAGTTTCTAGTATGAATAATCTCATGATCCCTTTGAGCCTGGGTGGCAGTCCAAAAGAAAAACAGGCAATCGCTGGAATACCCAGGTGCCTCAATCCACCCAGATGTGTGTTTAAGTTGCCACCTTAGATAAACCATTAAGTTAACAATCTCACATCTGCCATGGATACACTCACCCAATCCACGTCTACTAGCATAGCATGACAATATAAGCAAACGTAGAAGTAACTCCCAAAGGTTTGATAATGAAAGAGGTAATAGGTACTACCTCATCTACTTCCCAAAACCCACAATTTAATTAGATCCTAATCATGCAATGTGTGAGGATTGATCTAATGCAATAAAACTGGGTAGTAGGAGGTATGATCAAAGTGTTACTTGCCTTGCTGATGATCCGGGAAACCTAGCGATCCGAAGTAGCAAGCGGCGCACTCCGGGTACTCTATCGCAAACAAACCAGCATACAATAAGTACTCATCTAATGCACAGGTAAAACTCAAATAAGAGATCTAACCATAAAGTTCAACTTAAGAACTCCGGTTGGCAAAAAAATCAAATCGAACGAAGCAACGAAAGACAAACGGCGAAAGAAAGAAACTTCATTTACTAATCTGAATCTAGGCCAACTTTGACAGAGGCAAAAACTTGTTTGAGTTGGTTAAACGGAAAGAGGGTTTCGAGACGAAACTCCAGGCGCTTGAATCGCCTGATTCCGATAAACGAGCGAAAAGTTATACTACATCGAAAATCGGATCAGAAATCGCGATCAGAAATAATCATGGAATAATCCGAGAAAAAGAAAAACGACGAATAGATTAACGAACGAACGTTCGTTATCCGGATCTAAACGATGAACGCATTCGTTAAAACGAACGAACGAGCGAACGCTCGCTAATTAACCTAAACCGGAAAAAACCGATCTAATAAAAAAACAAAAACTAAAAAAAACGAACGAAAACTGGCGAAAACCAACGGTTTTCTAAAAAAACCGGCGGCGGCGGTCAACCTCGGCGGGCGGGTCCGGCGGCGGCAGCGGCTTGGGGCTGGGCGCGGCACGGGCTAGGGTTTGGGGCGCGAAGGCTTGGGCTAAAAGTGGCCCGGGGCGGTGCTATATAAAGGGCCCGGCCGGAGGAGTCCCGGCTGATCCCGGCCCGAAGTCGGTTCGTTTTTTTTTAATAATTACGTGCAGAAAAACAAACAAAAGAAATACTAAACGGACTCCAAAAATCTCGAAATAAATTTTCACCGGCTTCTAAAATCAAGCGGCGTGGGATGAACATTTATTTGGGGCCTAAATGCAATTTTGAAAAACGCGCATTTTTGCTAAATTCAAATAAAATAGCAAATAAAACCAAAATAAAATCTTGTTTGATTTTATTATTAAATCCTCCATATTTGTTTATTTTGGGAAAGTCCTTTTATTCCCTCTCTCATATTTTTGTGATAGAAATAATTGAAGATAAAATAAATAAAATCAAATGATCCTATTTTCAAAATTTGAGAAAACTCAAATATGAAAATAACAAAATCCCCAACTCTCTCCAAGGGTCCTTGAGTTGCGTGAAATTTCTAGGATCAACCAAAATGCAATAAAATATGATATGCAATGATGATCTATTGTATAATATTCCAAATTGAAAATTTGGGATGTTACAAACCTACCCCCCTTAAGATGAATCTCGCCCTCGAGATTCGGGTTGGCTAGAAAATAGGTGAGGGTGGTCCTTCAGCAGATCTTCCTCTCGCTCCCACGTGGCTTCATCCTCGGTGTGGTGGCTCCACTGAACTTTGCAAAACTTGATAACCTTGCTGCGGGTGACTCGGCTGGCATACTCAAGAATCTTGACTGGTTTCTCCTCATAGGTCAAATCATTGTCCAACTAAATCGCTTCCAGCAGCACTGTATCTCTCAGCGGTATATCAGCCATCTTTGCGTGGCACTTCTTCAACTGGGAAACGTGGAATACATCGTGAACTCCTGACAATCCTTCGGGCATTTCCAACTTGTAGGCTACTTCTCCCATACGCTCCAAAACCTTGTATGGTCCTACAAAACGTGGCGCTAACTTTCCCTTAACTCCAAAGCGCTTAACTCCTCGAAGTGGAGATACTCGAAGATAAACTCGGTCTCCGACTTTGTAAACTGTCTCCTTGCGTTTCGAATCTGCGTAGCTCTTCTGCCTGGACTGGGCTACCTTGAGCCTATCGCGAATCAATTTCACCTTCTGTTCAGACTCCTTAATCCAATCCGGTCCAAACAACTGCCGGTGTCCAACTTCATCCCACGATAATGGGGTCCTGCACCTCCTTTCGTACAAGGCTTAGAAAGGGGCCATCTTCAAACTGGATTGATAACTGTTGTTGTAAGAGAACTCTGCGTACGGCAAATTGTTGTCCCAACTAGACCCATAATCTAGCGCACAAGCTCTCAGCATATCTTCCAAAATCTGATTGACTCTCTCGGTCTGGCCATCTGTCTGCGGATGAAAAGCTGTACTGAACTCTAGCCTGGTACCCAAAGTTTCGTGCAACTGATTCAAGAACTTTGAGGTAAACTGGGTTCCTCTATCTGATATAATGCTCCTCGGAACTCCATGCAGACATACGATCCTGGTCATGTATATCTTTGCCAACTTAGCACCAGTGTAGGTAGTCTTCACTGGAATGAAATGAGCTACCTTTGTCAAATGATCGACTACTACCCAAATCGAGTCATAGCCTGAACGAGTTCTAGGCAATCCTATAATAAAATCCATGCCTAACTTATCCCACTTCCATTCGGGTATTGGCAATGGCTGCAACAATCCTGCGGCTTCTGATGCTCTGCCTTTACTCTCTGACATACATCATAAACTGCTACATACTCTGCAATATCCTTCTTCATTCCGGTGCACCAGAAAGTATCCTTCAAATCCAAATAGATCTTGGTATTTCCTGGGTGAATCGAATATGGTGAATCATGGGCTTCCGGCAGAATTAACTTCCTGATCTTCGGGTCATTGGGCACATAAACACGGTCTTCAAACCATATGGTATCGTGCTCATCCTCACGAAATCCTTTAACTTTTCCTTTGCTCATCTTCTCCTTTATAGAGGCAACCTCCTTGTCAGTCTTCTAAGCTTCTCTGATCTTATCCATCAAAGTAGACTGAATATCCAATGCTGCTACATAGCCTCTCCGGACTAGCTCCAAACATAGCTCACAAAGGTCCTCGGCTAACTCCTTCGGTAAATCTCCCGTCATTAGTGTGTTGACATGGCTTTTACGGCTCAGCGCGTCAACTACTATGTTAGCCTTTCCGGGACGGTAATGCAATCTCATATCATAATCCTTGATGAGCTCCAACCATCTCCTTTGCCTAAGATTCAACTCCTTCTGCGTGAAAATATACTTCAAACTCTTGTGATCCGTGTATACTTCACAATGGTTTCCAATGAGAAAATGTCTCCAAGTCTTCAATGCATGCACTACGGCTGCTAACTCCAAATCATGTGTGGCATAATTCAACTCATGAGGCTTAAGTTGTCGTGAAGCATACAAAACAACTCTTCCTTCCTGCATAAGCACTGCTCCAAGTCCTCGACGTGAAGCGTTGCAATACACCTCATAATCCTTATTCTGATCCGGCAGAATCAACACTGGTGATGTAACCAAACGTTTCTTCAACTCCTGGAAACTTGCCTCACATTCCTCGGTCCATATGAACTTGGTATCCTTCTTCAACAACTCCGTCATAGGCTTCGCAATCTTCGAGAAATTTTCAATGAATCTCCGGTAGTATCCTGCGAGTCTAAGAAAACTCCGAATCTCTCCAACTGTTGTTGGGGCTTCCCAATTTGTCACAGTGTCAACCTTGGTGGGATCTACTGCTATACCTTCGCCGGATATAACGTGTCCGAGGAATCCAACTTCCTTCAACCAAAACTCACATTTGCTAAACTTGGCATATAACTAATGTTCTCTGAGCTTCCCATGTACCAAACGCAAATGCTCCTCTTCATTCTTCGAGTAAACCAGAATATCATCAATGAACACTACGACGAACTTATCCAAAAACTCCATAAACACTTTGTTCATCATGTTCATAAAATATGCAGGTGCGTTAGTCAGGCCAAATGACATAACGGTGTACTCGTACAGCCCATACCTGGTGGTAAAAGCCGTCTTAGGTATATCATGTTCTCGAATCTTCAACTGATGGTATCCTGATCGCAAATCGATCTTGGAAAATACCTTAGCTCCTTGCAATCTATCAAATAGATCATTGATCATCGGTAATGGGTACTTGTTCTTGATTGTTACTTCGTTCAATCCCCGATAATCAACAACCATCCTTAACGATCTATCCTTTTTCTCCACTAGAAGTACTGGCGATCCCCAAGGTGAAGAACTTGGGCGAATATATCCTTTATCCAGTAACTCCTTAATCTGCTTCTTAATCTCCTCCAAATCTTTTGCAGGCATCCTGTATGGTCTCTTAGATATTGGCTCTGTGCCTGGCAAAAGCTCAATTAAAAACTCAATGTCTCTATCCGGTGGCATGCCTGGCAACTCCTCTGGAAACACATCAGGGAAATCCTTTACCACTGGTACTTCCTCTTGCACAACTCCTGTTAGGGAATTTACTTGAGTCCTCTTAGGCACATGTCGGGATACATACTTGATCCTTCTTCCTTCTGGGGTGGTGAGCAAAATCGACTTACTGGCGCAATCGATGTTTCCTCCATACATCGACAACCAATCCATACCCAGAATTACATCCAAACCTTGTGATTCCAAAATGATCAAATCCGAGGGAAACACATGCCTACCTATACTCAATGGCACTTGAAAACATCCTTTGCTGGCCATGTACTTCGCTCCTGGTGAGCTTACTAACATAGGTGTTCTAAGAACTTTGGTGGGCAGGTTATACTTATCCGCAAATTCCCTTGATATGTATGAATGCGATGCACCAGTATCAAAAAGAATGATTGCAGTAAAAGACTTAACCAAACACTTACCGATTACTGCATCCGGCTGCTCTTCAACCTCCTCCACGTTTACGTGGTTCACCTGTCCCTTATTGAAAGGGTTCAACTTCTTCCTAGAGCTTCCATTCCCATTCTGGGCTTCAGGACATTCATTGGCATAATGTCCGGTCTTCTGGCACTTAAAGCAAGTGACTTGGCTCAGGTCTCTCTTGGCTGGGGTTGATGGGTTGGTACGGTTCTGGCCGTTGCTTCCTCCATTCCCATTACCATTCTTGGGGCCATTATGATTGTGCGAGCTACCTCCTCCATGGGTATGCTAAAAATGTCCTCCCGGTCTAGGGGTAAAACATGGCTTCTGCTGAGCTCCAGAATTGTACTTCCCTTGTCCATACTTCCTCTTGCGGTTCTCAATTTGCTGCTGCTTCCCTTCAATCATAAGAGCACGATCTACCAACTCCTGGTAGTTGTTGAAGGTTGCTACCATCAACTGCATGCTCAACTCATCATTTAGTCCTTCCAGAAACTTCTCCTGCTTAGCTGCATCCGTAGCAACGTCATCTGGGGCATAACGTGCTAGCTTACTAAAGTCTTCCACATACTGGCCAACTGTCCGTCCTCCTTGGCGCAAGTTGCGAAACTCACGCTTCTTCATGGCCATAGCTCCTACTAAAACATGGGCAGTACGGAAAGCCTGCTGAAACTGGTCCCATGTGACAGTGTCGATAGGGAAAGTGGCTGTGAAATTCTCCCACCATGATGCTGCGGGTCCGTCAAGCTGATGTGCGGCAAACTTCACCTTTTCCACATCTGTGCATCCTGCCGTGGTCAACTCCCTAGCTGTCTTGTGGAGCCAATCATCTGCTACTATAGGCTCGGTGCTACTGGAAAACACCGGCGAATTCAGCCTAAGAAAACGGGCTAAGTGGTCAACAGGTGGTGGTGGTGGTGGTGGGTTGTTGTTTTTTGTTGTTCCCCTGATTCTGATTCTGGACTAGCAACTGCATCAACGTATTCTACTGCTGGATCAACTGAGTAAGCTTCGGTGGGAAGGTAAATCCGGGGTCACGTCTCGGAGGCATCTGATGGGTTTAGAAAAGATGAGATTTAAGAATAGAGAGGGGTCTAAAGAGAAAACACTACCCATATGCACATGAGGCAAAAGCAGACAATTCACTTCATTCAATCAAACAAGGGCATACAATCGGTCTAACTATCGCAAAAGTGCTTGGACTACTATATTTACATGGTGGACTACTACTACTGATGGGGTGGTCTACTAGAAATATTCTTCGGTTGCAGACTCCATGATATCTGCTCCAGCTTCATCAACATAGTCATCATCGGTATCGTCTGGGTCCGAGTCGGTGTCGTCGATGATGATGTAGTCTTCCGGGCGAAACTCCTTGGGTTCTTTGTCTTCTTCTACTGGTGTAGGGCCTCCCATGATTATTCCGATCTTCTTGATCAGATCGTCATTCTTCTCCACGAGTACTTCGATTTCATCTTCATAATCTTCACGTGTAGCCTTTAGTTCTTCCTCCAGTTCCTTGATTCTTGTCCTCGCCTTCTTCAGATCTATCATATCTGCGCACATCTGGTTCTCCTGTTGTCGAATGTGCTGGTTTAACTCCTGAATGAAAGCTGTGATTGATCTATCCTTCTTGGTACTGATCATCTCCCAGTGCTCATCTCGGCGCCCACAAATCTGGTAGATAGTATCCTTGAGATCATTGCGGTAAACTTCTCAAATACGTCCCATGGCGATGTGAGCTGCCATGCTCTTTCCTAGACTCCAGGTTGGTGCATCAAAGGAAAACTCTATGGGCTCAGTGACTGGCATGAACGTCCTTCCTGGAACTTGAACTTGAATCATCCAGCGCTCCTCTTCAGGTAAAGTGACATTGTAGGTTCCGGTGAAACTTGGTACTCCGATGTTTAGATATCTAGTGACTTCCTTCTAGTGACGTCCAAAGGGTGTATCTTCATCCGGTTGCGTGAACTTGTTCCTTGTATCCGCCATCCTAAAAGAGTAGAAAAGATGAGGAGTCAGAATGGGAAGAGTGAGTAGTGATCTAGGGCTTTAGCTTAGTGGCCGTGTCCTATAGTCAGTGTGTGCTCTGATACCATCTTGTAGCGACCAGACCTCAAACGGTCCAATCTCTGTGCTCTAGTGTCATCCATGGATCAGTAATGCTGATACCGCACAGTACTTGAAGGATTTATAACAGAGTAGCAATCACACACTTATTACAACGAGTGTCTCAAAAGAGAACTTATTACAATAAATATGGCTTAAGGCCATCTAATAATGATAATAGCGGAAGGCTTGGAAGATAAGTGAGTCCATCAACTCCAACGGCATCACTGAGTATAGAACCACGACCTAAGGCACCTTACTCGTCGTCTGAAAAGTCTGCAACATGAATGTTGCAGCCCGAAACGGGTCAGCACATGGAATATGCTGGCAAAGTAAGACATAGAGAGCAATGAAAGAGTAATGCTATACTACATGCATATTGGGCTGGTGGAAAGCTCTATGGTTGCAGTTTTTGCGTAAAGCCAAATTTTCCCTACTGCAAAGAAATAAATTTTATTTAACTATCATGGTAGTTGTTAAACATTGAGAGTGTAGACACCCTCTCAATCCCAATTAAACATCATCATTGAAAACCAAACAATATTAATTAGAGTAACATGATGAGATTCACATGATAATCCAAGTACTAGATACTCAAGTTGTCCATAACCGGGGACACGGCTAACCATGATTAGTTTATACACTCTGCAGAGGTTTGCGCACTTTTCCCCACAAGACTCGATCTCCTCCGTTGGGATTCTCGCACTACATGGTGTTTGAGAAACGGATGACCGAGACATAGTCTTTCAGAAGCGCTAGCACCTTACGAACGGGTAGACCGTTACACCTACTTTCCCCTACATCTGCTAGTCTACCACTGTAAGAGTTCGCACGACTTAATCAACTATGCTAGAGCCCATAGTAGCTTGTGGCTGCACACGGAAGTTTCTAGTATGAATAATCTCATGATCCCTTTGAGCCTGGGTGGCGGTCCAAAAGAAAAACAGGCAATCGCTGGAATACCCAGGTGCCTCAATCCACCTAGATGTGTGTTTAAGTTGCCACCTTAGATAAACCATTAAGTTAACAATCTCACATCTGTCATGGATACACTCACCCAATCCACGTCTACTAGCATAGCATGGCAATATAAGCAAACGTAGAAGTAACTCCCAAAGGTTTGATAATGAAAGAGGTAATAGGTACTACCTCATCTACTTCCCAAAACCCACAATTTAATTAGATCCTAATCATGCAATGTGTGAGGATTGATCTAATGCAATAAAACTGGGTAGTAGGAGGTATGATCAAAGTGTTACTTGCCTTGCTGATGATCCGGGAAACCTAGCGATACGAAGTAGCAAGCGGCGCACTCCGGGTACTCTATCGCAAACAAACCAGCATACAATAAGTACTCATCTAATGCACAGGTAAAACTCAAATAAGAGATCTAACCAGAAAGTTCAAATTAAGAACTCCGGTTGGCAAAAAAAATCAAATCGAACGAAGCAACGAAAGATAAACGACAAAAGAAACAAACTTCATTTACTAATCTGAATCTAGGTCAAATTTTACAGAGGCAAAAACTTGTTTGAGTTGGTTAAATGGAAAGAGGGTTTCGAGACGAAACTACAGGCGCTTGTATCGCCTGATTCTGATAAACGAGCGAAAAGTTATACTAGATCGAAAATCGGATCAGAAATCGCGATCAGAAATAATCACGGAATAATCCAAGAAAAAGAAAAACGACGAACAGATTAACGAACGAACAGATTATCCGGATCTAAACGATGAACGTGTTCGTTAAAACGAACGAATGAGCGAACGCTCGCTAATTAACCTAAACCGGAAAAAACGATCTAATAAAAAAACGGAAACTAAAAAAACCGAACGAAAACCGGCGAAAACCAACGGTTTTCTAAAAAAACGGCGGCGGCGGTCAACCTCGGCGGGCGGGTCCGGCGGCGGCGGCTTGGGGCCGGGCGCGTCGCGGGCTAGGGTTTGGGGCGCGGCGGCTTGGGCTAAAAGCGGCCCGGGGCGGCGCTATATAAAGGGCCCGGCCGGAGGAGTCCCGGACGATCCCGGCCCGAAGTCGGTTCGTTTTTTTTAAATAATTACACGCAGAAAAACAAACAAAAGAAATAATAAACGAACTCCAAAAATCCCGAAATAAATTTTCCCTGGCTTCTAAAATCAAGCCGCACATGATGAACATTTATTTGGGACCTAAATGCAATTTTGAAAAACGTGCATTTTTCCTAAATTTAAATAAAATAGCAAATAAAACCAAAATAAAATCTTATTTGATTTTATTATTAAATCCTCCATATTTTTTTATTTTGGAAAGTCATTTTACTCCCTCTCTCATATTTTTGTGATAGAAATAATTGAAGATAAAATAAATAAAATCAAATGATCTTATTTTCAAAATTTGGGAAAACTCAAATATGAAAATAACGAAATCCCCAACTCTCTCCGAGGGTCCTTGAGTTGCGTGAAATTTCTAGGATCAACCAAAATGCAATAAAATATGATATGTAATGATGATCTATTGTATAATATTTCAAATTAAAAATTTGGGATATTACAGGTATGGTGGCCGTTTTGAGGAAGGTATTTGGTGGGTGTATGATACCGGCGAAAAGTGCGCGGTATTAGAGAGGCTAGCAATGGTGGAAGGAAGGAAAGTGCGTATAATCCATGGACTCAACATTTGTCATAAAGAACTTATATACTTATTGCAAAAATCTAGAAGTTATCAAAGCAAAGTATTACGCGCATGCTCCTAGGGGGATAGATTGGTAGGAAAAGACCATCGCTCGTCCCCGACCTCCACTCATAAGGAAGACAATCAATAAATAAATCATGCTCTGACTTCATCACATAATGGTTCACCATACATGCATGCTACGGGAATCACAAACTTTAACACAAGCATTTCTCAAATTCACAACTACTGAACTAGCATGACTCTAATATCACCATCCTCATATCTCAAAACAATTATCAAGAATCAATTTTTTTAGTATTCAACGCACTCAAAAGAAAGTTTTACAAATCTTGAATACCAAGCATATTATTATTAAGCAAATTACCATGCTATTAAGACTCCCAAAATAATCTAAGTGAAGTATGAGAGATCAATAGTTTCTATAAAACAAATCCACCACCGTGCTCTAAAAGATATAAGTGAAGCACTAGAGCAAAATTATATAACTCAAAAGATATAAGTGAAGCACATAGAGTATTCTATCAAATTCCAAATTATGTATGGCTCTCTCAAAAGGTGTGTACAGCAAGGATGATTGTGGTAGACTAACAAGCAAAGACTCAAATCATAAAAGACGCTCCAAGCAAAACACATATCATGTGGTGAATAAAAATATAGCTCCAAGTAAAGTTACCGATAGAAGTAGACGAAAGAGGGGATGCCTTTCGGGGCATCCCCAAGCTTTGGCTTTTAGGTGTCCTTAGATTATCTTTGGGGTGCCATGGGCATCCCCAAGCTTAGGCTCTTGCCACTCCTTGTTCCATAATCCATCAAATCTTTACCCAAAACTTGAAAACTTCACAACACAAAACTTAAAGTAGAAAACCTCGTGAGCTCCGTTAGCAAAAGAAAACAAAAGACCACTTCAAGGTACTGTAATGAACTAATTCTTTATTTATATGGGTGTTATACCTACTTTATTCCAACTTCTCTATGGTTTATAAACTATTTTATTAGCCATAGATTTATCAAAATAAGCAAACAACACACGAAAAACAGAATTTGTCAAAAACAGAACAGTCTGTAGTAATCTGTATCTAGCGCTAGATCTGGAACCCCAAAAATTCTACAATAAATTTCTGGACGTGAGGAATCTATCTATTAATCATCTGCAAAAAGAATTAACTAAATAGCACTTTCCAAATAAAAATGACAGCAGTTCTCGTGAGCGCTAAAGTTTCTGTTTTTTACAGCAAGTTCAACAAGACTTTCCCCAAGTCTTCCCAATGGTTCTACTTGGCACAAACACTAATTAAACACAAAAAACACAACCAAAACAGAGTCTAAATAATTTATTTATTGAATAACATCAAGGAAAAATATTGGGTTGCCTCCCAACAAGCGCTTTTCTTTAAAGCCCTTTTAGCTAGGCATTGATAATGTTAATGATGCTCACATGAAAGACAAGAATTGAAGCACAAAGAGAGCATAAAAAAAATGTGACAAACACATATAAGTCTAACATACTTCCTATGCATAGGCATCTTATAGGCAAACAAATTACCAAGGCAAGCAAAGACTGGCATATGCAAGGAAGCGGAAAGAAACAATAGCAATCTTAGCATAACGAGAGGTAATGAAAATTTCTACAACCATATTTTCCTCTCTCATAATAATTGCATGTGGGATCATAAGAAATTCAACAAAATAGCTATCACATAAAATATTTTCAACACGATCCACATGCATGCAAAGTTGACACTATTCCAAAATAGTGGGATTAACATTAACTAAAGTCATGATCTCTCCAAACCCACTTTTATCAAAAATTTCATAAGATTGAACATGCTCCTAATATGTGGGATTTAAAGTTGGCATTCTTCCAAACCCACTTTCAATATTATTGCAAACATTATAATCAATCTCATATTCATCATGGGGCTTAAATAAATTTTCAAGATCAAAAGAAGAATCACCCCAATCATGATCATTGCAACAAGTAGAGGACATAGCGAAACTAGCATTCCAAAGCTTAGGGTTTTGCATATTATAAGCACAATTGTCATTAATAGAATTTATACTATCATCATTGCAATCATGCTTTCTATTCAAAGATCTATCATGGATCGCTTCATAAAGTAATTCATCACACTTTTCAGATTCACGAATTTCAAGCAAAACCTTATAAAGATAATATAGTGCACAAAACTCACTAGTAATTGGTTCATCATAATTGGATCTCTTAAAAAGATTAGCAAGCGGATGAGGATCCATAGATCTTAGGTTCTCTGTTTAGTAATAAATAAACAACTATTCCAACCAAACGAGCAAACGAGCCAAGTAAGACATAAAAGCAAACAAAAAGACGAACAGAAGAAGGGCAAATAAAATGGCAAGGGTGAAGTGGGGGAGAGGAAAACAAGAGGCAAATGGCAAATAATGTAATGCGGGAGATAAGGGTATGTGATGGGTACTTGGTATGTTGACTTTTGCGTAGACCTCCCCGGCAACGGCGCCAAAAATTCTTCTTGCTACCTCTTGAGCACTGTGTTGGATTTCCCCGAAGAGGAGAGGATGATGCAGCAAAGTAGCATAAGTATTTCCCTCAGTTTTTGAGAACCAAGGTATCAATCCAGTAGGAGGCTACGCGCGAGCCCTCATTCCTACACAAAAACAATAGCTCAACGCAACCAACGCACTTAGGGGTTGTCAATCCCTCACAGTCACTTAAGAAAGTGAGATCTGATAGAGATGATAAATAATATTTTTGGTATTTTTGGTATAGAGATGCAACGTGAAAAGTAAAAGGCAAAGTAAAAAAGCAAAGCAATAATAAAGTGATGGAGATTGATATGATGAGAAACAGACCCGGGGGCCATAGGTTTCACTAGTGGCTTCTCTCAAGACCATAAGTATTCTACGGTGGGTGAACAAATTACTGTTGAGCAATTGACAGAATTGAGCATAGTTATGAGAATATCTAGGTATGATCATGTATATAGGCATCACGTCCGAGACAAGTAGACCGACTCTTGCCTGCATCTACTACTATTACTCCACTCATCGACCGCTATCCAGCATGCATCTAGAGTATTAAGTTAAAAACAGAGTAACGCCTTAAGCAAGATGACATGATGTAGAGGGATAGTTTCATGCAATATGATAAAAAAAACCATCTTGTTATCCTCGATGGCAACGATACAATACGTGCCTTGCTGCCCCTTCTGTCACTGGGAAAGGACACCGCAAGATCGAACCCAAAGCAAAGCACCTCTCCCATGGCAAGAAAAACCAATCTAGTAGGCCAAACCAAACTGATAATTCGAAGAGACTTGCAAAGACAACCAATCATACATAAAAGAATTCAGAGAAGATTCAAATATTATTCATAGATAGACTTGATCATAAACCCACAATTCATGGGTCTCAACAAACACACCGCAAAAAGAAGATTACATCGAATAGATCTCCACGAGAGAGGGGGAGATCATTGTATTGAGATCCAAAAAGAGAGAAGAAGCCATCTAGCTACTAACTATGGACCCATAGGTCTGAAGTAAACTACTCACAATTCATCAGAGGGGCTTGGATGATGATGTAGAAGCCCTCCATGATCGATGCCCCCTCCGGCGGAGCCCCGGAACAAGCCCCAAGATGGGATCTCATGGATACAGAAAGTTGCGGCGGTGGAATTAGGTTTTTGGCTCTGTATCTGATTGTTTGGGGGTACGTGGATATATATATAGGAGGAAGAAGTACATCGGTGGAGCAACAGGGGGCCCACGAGGGTGGATGGCGTGCCTGGGGGGCGGGGCAGGCGCGCCCCCTACCTCGTGGCCTCATTTTAATTGGCTTGACGTAGGGTCCAAGTCTCCTGAGTTGTATTCGGTGAGAAAATCACGTTCCCCAAGGTTTCATTCCGTTTGGACTCCGTTTGATATTCCTTTTCTTCGAAACCCTAAAACAGGCAAAAAAACAGTAATTCTGGGTTGGGCGTCTGGTTAATAGGTTAGTCCGAAAAATAATATAAAAGTGGATAATAAAGCCCAATAATGTCCAAAACAGTAGATAATATAGCATGGAGTAATCAAAAATTATAGATACGTTGGAGACGTATCAGGCGACCTTGCTAGCTTGAGTATTGTAGTGGCCTCTCCACGGCAGGACCCGGTTGCCTACCTTAGAAACAACTGGAGCGAAATCCTTAGCCAGCAACTTCTGAGGGGAAATCGGAAGGCCAAGATACATGAAGGGGAAAGAGCCTAGGGAGCAGTTTAGGAGATGAGCAACTCTTTGGGCCTCAATGTCCAAGACCCCAGTAACAATGACTTCACTCTTGGCAAAATTGATCTTGAGACCAGAGAGAGCTTCAAAGCAGAGGAGAAGGAACTTCAAGTGAGCTATACTATCATCATTAAGTTCAACCATTATGATGGTAGCGTCTGCATATTGGAGGTGGGAGATTGCATTAGGGGCAATGTGGGAGCTGACAGGGGTAATATGACCACCTGCCGCAGCCCGAGTCAGAATGTGGGAGAGGGAGTGAGCCACAAAGTTGAAGAGAAGAGGTGAAGCCGGGTCACCCTGCCTCATGCCCTTGCCGTTGGCGAAGAAGTTACTGATATTCCCATTAACCGAGACCGCAGTGTGACCACCCGTGATCAACTGCATAAGTCTATGAACCACTGCCCCATCAAAGCCCTTGGCCAGTAACAATTGACGAAGAAAATTCCAGCTGACCGAACTGTAAGCTTTCTCTAAGTTCAGCTTTAGAATCACTGCTTTGGATCCACGGACACGCAGGTCATGGACAATCTCATGAAGACACAGAATGCCATCCAGGATGAACCTGTCTTTGACAAAGGCTGATTGAAAAGGACTAAGAGTGCGATGAGCAATGGGAGAAAGCCTAGTAGCAAATCATTTTTCTCTTTATTCTCTTTCTTCAAGGGTGAAAAGTACTTGCTTTGAGCTCAACCACTTTTTAACTCAGCATAAAAAAAGATCCACTGCTTGGATAGAGGTTTCCTTCTCTTTCTTCTTTCTTCCCCTCAAGCCCCACAAGGTTTTTAGGTCTGCAGATAAACTTCCATTTCACCATCCTGTATTTGCGCTTGTTATCCACCGAATTCCAGTAGAAGCCACCCCTATGTTTGTCAAACCCAACGAGTGTCCCACCCGAAAGGAGGTAGAAACCCATCAGGAACATGGGGAGGGAGGAAAGGCAAGCATTGATTAGGGCGAACTTGCCAGATTGAGTATTGTAGCAGCCTCTCCACGGCAGGACAATGTTGCCTACCTTAGAAACAACCAGAGCGAAATCCTTAGCCAGCAACTTGTGAGGTGAAATCGGTAGGCCAAGATACTTGAAGGGAAAGAGCTTAGGGATCAGTTTAGGAGATGAGAAACTCTTTGGCCTCAACGTCCGAGACCCCAGTAACAATGACTTCACTCTTGTTAAAATAGATCTTGAGACCAGAGAGAGCTTCAAAGCAGAGGAGAAGGAACTTCAAGTGAGCTATACTATCATCGTTCAGTTCAACCATTATGATGGTATCGTCCATGTATTGGAGGTGGAAGATTCCATTAGGGGCAAGGTGGGAGCTGTCAGGGGTAATATGACCACCTGTCGCAGCCCGAGTCAGAATGTGGGAGAGGGAGTCAGCCACAAAGTTGAAGAGAAGGGGTGAAGCCGGGTCACCCTGCCTCAGGCCCCTGCCGTTGGCAAAGAATTTACTGATGTTCCCATTAACCGAGACCGCAGTGTGACCACCCGTGACCAACTGCATAAGTCTATGAACCACTACCCCATCAAAGCCCTTGGCCAGTAACACTTGACGAAGAGATTTCCAGCTGACCGAACCGTAAGCTTTCTCGAAGTCCAGCTTTCGAATCACCGCTTTGGGACCACGGACACACAGATCATGGACAACCTCATGAAGACACAGAATGCCATCCTGGATGAACCTGCCTTTGACAAAGACTGAATGGAAAGGACTCAGAGTGCGATGAGCAATGGGAGAAAGCCTAGTAGCAAAGCCTTTTTCTCTTTCTTCTCTTTCTTCAAGGGTGAAAAGTACTTGCTTTAAGCTCAGCCACTCTTTGACTCAGCGTAAAAAAAGATCCATCGCTTGGATAGAGGTTCCCTTCTCTTTCTTCTTTCTTCCCCTCAAGCCCCACAAGGCTTTTAGGTCTGCAGATAACCTTCCATTTCACCATCCTGTGTTTACGATTGTTGTCAGCCGAATTCCAGTAGAACGCACCCCTGTGTTTGTCAAACCCAGCGTGTGTCCCTCCCGAAAGGAGGTAGAAACCCATCGAGAACATGGGGATGGAGGAAAGGCAAGCGTTGATTAGGGCGACCTTGCCAGCTTGAGTATTGTAGCGGCCTCTCCACGGCAGGACCCGGTTGCCTACCTTAGAAACAACCAGAGCAAAATCCTTAGCCAGCAACTTGTGAGGGGAAATCGGTAGGCCAAGATACTTGAAGGGGAAAGAGCCTAGGGAGTAGTTTAGGAGATGAGCAACTCTTTGGGCCTCAACGTCCAAGACCCCAGTAACAATGACTTCACTCTTGGCAAAATTGATCTTGAGACCAGAGAGAGCTTCAAAGCAGAGGAGAAGAAACTTCAAGTGAGCTATACTATCATCGTTCAGTTCAACCATTATGATGGTATCGTCCGCATATTGGAGGTGGGAGATTCCATTAGGGGCAAGGTGGGAGCTGACAGGGGTAATATGACCACCTGCCGCAGCCCGAGTCAGAATGTGGGAGAGGGAGTGAGCCACAAAGTTGAAGAGAAGTGGTGAAGTTGGGTCACCCTGCCTCATGCCCCTGTCATTGGCGAAGAAGTTACTGATATTCCCATTAACTGAGACCGCAGTGTGACCACCCGTGATCAACTGCATAAGTCTGTGAACCACTGCCCCATCAAAGCCCTTGGCCAGTAACACTTGACGAAGAAAATTCCAGATGACCGAACCGTAAGCTTTCTCTAAGTCCAGCTTTAGAATCACCGCTTTGGAGCCACAGACACGCAGGTCATGGACAATCTCATGAAGACACAGAATGCCATCCAGGATGAACCTTTCTTTGACAAAGGCTGATTGAAAAGGACTAAAAGTGCGATGAGCAATGGTAGAAAGCCTAGTAGCAAAGCATTTTTCTCTTTGTCCTCTTTCTTCAAGGGTGAAAAGTACTTGCTTTAAGCTCAACCAGTCTTTGACTCGGCATAAAAAAGATCCACCGCTTGGATAGAGGTTTCCTTCTCTTTCTTCTTTCTTCCCCTCAAGCCCCACAGGGTTTTTAGGTCTGCAGATAAACTCCCATTTCACCATCCTGTGTTTACAATTGTTGTCCACAGAATTCCAGTAGAAGGCACCCCTGTGTTTGTCAAACCCAGCGTGTGTCCCTCCCGAAAGGAGGTAGAAACTCATCAGGAACATGGGGAGGGAGGAAAGGCAAGCGTTGATTAGGGCGACTATGAAAGCTTGAGTATTGTAGTGGCCTCTCCATAGCAGGACCCAGTTGCCTACCTTAGAAACAACCAGAGCAAAATCCTTACCTAGCAACTTGTGAGGGGAAATCGGTAGGACAAGATACTTGAAGGGGAAAGAGCCTAGGGAGCAGTTTAGGAGATGAGCAACTCTTTGGGCCTCAACATCCGAGGCCCCAGTAACAATGACTTCACTCTTGGCAAAATTGATCTTGAGACCAGAGGAAGCTTCAAAGCAGAGGAGAAGGAACTTCAAGTGAGCTATACTATCATCGTTCAGTTCAACCATTATGATGGTATCGTCCGCGTATTGGAGGTGGGAGATTGCATTAGGGGCAACATGGGAGCTGACAGGGGTAATATGACCACCTGCCGCAGCCCGAGTCAGAATGTGGGAGAGGGAGTGAGCCACAAAGTTGAAGAGAAGGGGTCAAGTCGGGTCACCCTGCCTCATGCCCTTGCCATTGGCGAAGAAGTTACTGATATTCCCATTAACCGAGACCGCAGTGTGACCACCCGTGATCAACTGCATAAGTCTATGAACCACTGCCCCATCAAAGCCCTTGGCCAGTAACACTTGACGAAGAAAATTCCAGCTGACCGAACCGTAAGCTTTCTCTAAGTCCAGCTTTAGAATCACCGCTTTGGAGCCACGGACACGCAGGTCATGGACAATCTCATGAAGACACAGAATGCCATCCAGGATGAACCTGCCTTTGACAAAGGCTAATTGAAAAGAACTCAGAGTGCGATGAGCAATGGGAGAAAGCCTAGTAGCAAAGCCTTTTTCTCTTTCTTCTCTTTCTTCAAGGGGTGAAAAGTACTTGCTTTGAGCTCAACCGCTATTTTAATCAACGTAAAAATACGATCCACCGCTTGAGTAGAGGTTTCCTTCTCTTTCTTCTACCTTCCCCTCAAGCCCCACAAGGTTTTTAGGTCTGCAGCTAAACTTACATTTCACCATCCTGTATTTACGCTTGTTATCCACCGAATTCCAGTAGAAGGCACCCCTGTGTTTGTCAAACCCAACATGTGTCCCTCCCGAAAGGAGGTAGAAACCTATCAGGAACATCGGGAGGGAGGAAAAGCAAGCATTGATTTGGGCGACCTTTCCAGCTTGAGTATTGTAGCGGCCTCTCCACAGCAGGACCCGGTCGCCTACCTTAGAAACAACCGGAGCAAAATCCTTAGCCAGCAACTTGTGAGGGGAAATCGGTAGGCCAAGATACTTGAAGGGGAAAGAGCCTAGGGAGCAGTTTAGGATATGAGCAAATCTTTGGGCCTCAACGTCCAAGACCCAAGTAACAATGACTTCACTCTTGGCAAAATTAATCTTGAGACCAGAGTTCAAAGCATAGGAGAAGGAACTTCAAGTGAGCTATACTATCATCGTTTATTTCAACCATTATGATGGTATCGTCCGCATATTGGAGGTGGGAGATTCCATTAGGGGCAAGGTGGGAGCTGACAGTGGTAATATGACCACCTGCCGCAGCCCGAGTCAGAATGTGGGAGAGGGAGTCAGCCACAAAGTTTAAGAGAATGGGTGACGCCGGGTCACCCTGCCTCAGGCCCCTGCCATTGGTGAATAATTTACTGATGTTCCCATTAACCGTGACTGTAGTGTGACCACCCGTGACCAACTACATAAGTCTGTGAACCACAGCACCATCAAAGCCCTTGGCCAGTCACACTTGACGAAGAAAATTCTAGCTGACCGAACCGTAAGCTTTCTCGAAGTCCAGATTTAGAATCACCATTTTGGAGCCACGGACACGCAGGTCATGGACAATCTCGTGAAGACACAGAATGCCATCCAGGATGAACCTGTCTTTGATAAACGCTGATTGAAAAGGACTCAGAGTGCGATGAGCAATGGGAGAAAGCCTAGTAGCAAAGCATTTTTCTCTTTATTCTCTTTCTTCAAGGTTGAAAAGTACTTGCATTGAGCTCAAACACTCTTTTACTCAGCTTAAAAAAAGATCCACCGCTTGGGTAGCGGTTTCCTTCTCTTTGTTCTTTCTTCCCCTCAAGCCCCACAAGGTTTTTCGGTCTGCAGATAAACTTCCATTTCACAATCCTATATTCACGCTTGTTGTCCGCCGAATTCCAGTAGAAGGCACCCCTGTATTTGCCAAACCCAGCATGTGTCCCTCCCAAAAGGAGGTAGACACACATCAGGAACATGGGGAGGGAGGAAAGGCAAGCGTTGATTAGGGCGACCTTGCGAGCTTGAGTATTGTAGCGGCCTCTCCACGGTAGGACCCGGTTGCCTACCTTAGAAAAAACCAGAGCAAAATCCTTAGCCAACAACTTGTGAGGGGAAATCGGTAGGCCAAGATACTTGAAGGGGAAAGAGCCTAGGGAGCAGTTTAGGAGATGAGCAACTCTTTGGGCCTCAACGTCCAAGACCCCTGTAACAATGACTTCACTCTTGGCAAAATTGATATTGAGACCAGAGAGAGCTTCAAAGCAGAGGAGAAGGAACTTCAAGTGAGCTATACTATCATCGTTCAGTTAAACCATTATGATGGTATCGTCCGCATATTGGAGGTGGGAGATTCCATTAGGGGCAAGGTGGGAGCTGACAGTGGTAATATGACCACCTGCCGCAGCCCGAGTCAGAATGTGGGAGAGGGAGTCAGCCACAAAGTTTAAGAGAATGGGTGACGCCGGGTCACCCTGCCTCAGGCCCCTGCCATTGGTGAATAATTTACTGATGTTCCCATTAACCGTGACTGTAGTGTGACCACCCGTGACCAACTGCATAAGTCTGTGAACCACTGCCCCATCAAAGCCCTTGGCCAGTAACACTTGACGAAGAAAATTCCAGCTAACCAAACTGTAAGCTTTCTCGAAGTCCAGCTTTAGAATCATCACTTTGGAGCTACAGATACGCAGGTCATGGACAATCTCATGAAGACACATAATGCCATCCAGGATGAACCTGCCTTTGACAAAGGCTGATTGGAAAGGATTCAGAGTGCGATGAGCAATGGGGAAAGCCTAGTAGCAAAGCCTTTTTCTCTTTCTTCTCTTTCTTCAAGGGTGAAAAGTACTTGCTTTGAGCTCAACCACTCTTTGACTCAGCGTAAAAAAAGATCCACCACTTGGATAGAGGTTCGCATCTCTTTCTTCTTTCTTCCCTTCAAGCCCCACACCTTTATTCGCCCCCGTTTTCTCCTCCACTGGCCCTCCTCTAACAATCACCCCCACACATTCGTTCCTCCTTTGCTGCCGTCAGCCCATCTCTTACTGCCGTTGGCCCCGTCTCCTTATGCCCCCTTTCCTCATGCCTGGCTCCCTTTCCTTATTCTTTCCCGCTAATGGGCGTGATGGGCGAGGTGCAAGCTGTGAAGGCGGCGGCTGGAGCAGCAATTAGGGAGGAGATGTGCTGGCTTGACCACGGGAATCGGGTGGCCGCCAGCTCCATGGAAGGTCTTAAGTCGTGGTGGAACTTCAATGTTCTTCCCCTTTAGAACGTGTCAACTCTCATGTGTGCATAAAGATGTTAGACGAACCTTGACAACATGTCATATGCGACATTAATTCCTTTTGCGTCACGATATATGTGGTTGAGCTCAAAGCAAGTACTTTTCACCCTTGTGGTAACTTGACCTCTCTTCTTGAAACTGTAATACATATTCCCAAACCGGGTTAACACTTACCCCAAGTCGCATGGCCATGTTTTCCGACTCTGATCACTCGAGAGGATCCATAGAATATCTCTCCGTATAGGAGGGGCAAATCCCATCTTGGTCAACCATGTCTCACGCATGTCTCACGACTCCCCCGAAAGCTATCTTTATAACTTCCCAATTATGGAGTAGTGTTTGATAGACCCTACGTGAGTCGATCATCATCTCGAGAACATGCGGGGACCTCAGGTCCAGGACATGGAATATACATTGTAATTGAGACTCACATGTGACACTAGCTCGATGTGTCTCAAACTGGGTTTGTCCGACACGGTAATCTCCATCCCTAAGTCCATACTATCAGTTCAGCATCTCTATGCACATGACTTGTGAAACATAGTCATCAACCGAATCGTATACTAGTCAAAGCATACGTGTCCGCATAACCTTATCAACTAGGGACCATTAGCACGGTCATCGTATAATACATAGTTCCACAAACAAGTCACATACTTATTGATACATATTATTGATGATGTTCAAAGACAGTACAAAACACTCACAAATACATAGGGAAATATCATCATCATCATAAGATTGCCTCTAGGGCATATCCCCCACAAATTCTTCAATATGCACATCTTCAGGGAGAGTTTTCTCTATATCATGAAATCAATATCCTCAAGTTTTACTTTCAACAACCAAATTTTTACTATTTTGTCGTCAATAGCTAAAAAGGGGTGACTGTAAGTGCATCTAGTGCCCCCTTGTAGGTTTTGTCTGATTAATGACAGAAGCGGTTAAGGGACTAATTTGTTTATAAGTATACACATGTGGAAGCACCTAAGGATTTAGTTTAACCTACGGTGTATGACCCCTTAAAATGTTGTGACAACAATGAAGTATTTGGTTTGCCCATTTAAAATTGGAGCGTGAAGACTTGTAGTTCTTTGTTAGTTTTTTCTCCATTGACTCAATAAGGAAAACCGTACAGTAAAGGGGGGGGGGGGGGTCCAAATGATGCCTTACCAATGTGGAACCGAATCTTATGCACGCTTTCAAATTGTCAGCAGTACACATTGACCTGCCTATACGAGCTGAAATGTTCAAAATTTATACGAAAGTAGGAATAATGAATAAAATTAACATAATCCTACGCAAATGCGGGTAAAACAATACATGGACACTTTGAACAATTCTTTTCAAAAGGCATCATAGAAAGGAAAAAATCTCAAGAACTATAATAATGCTATAAAAGTAGTATGAAATTCTTGCAGCCCCCCCCCCCCCCCCCCCCCCCAAAAAAAACAAAAAAGAGGCAAACTGCTGTGCTAGCTCATAGACACAAACTAACTAATTTACTCATTTGAGTTTAGGAGTTTAGAAGCTTGAAATTCGAAGCTCACAATCTAGCGAAGTATATTTTATATTTGGGGTTGGCCATCATGTCTGGTTAGGCCAAACCTGATGATTTTTTTTTCGTCCCTGTAAACATTCTAACGTCATAATAAAAGCTTCGCTTGATTTGTCTCCAAAAAGAAACTATTTGGCTCATCTTAAAACATCAAAAGGATAAACTATATTGACCATTTTGAAGCTGCATACCACTAGTACAAGCTACGGTATCGTGTATCTATTGCGGCAAGCTGAGTATGGCAGGATGGGCGTAGAGTCCGGTGAGCCAGCCGTGGGCGATGTACTTGTTGGCGGCCTCGGTGTAATGGATGCCGTCCCAGAAGAGGTGGGTGGATGGGTCGCTGCAGGCGGTGGCGCCGGGCAAGCCGCACGCCGATCCGTGCATGTTGTAGTTGTACCGCCCGCCCCCGCCGCAGCACGCTCTCAGGGGCTCCCCTGTGAACCCTGCAGTGCAGACCATCTATGGTTATTTACTAATTACTACTGTCAGACAGGAGTTAACTAATGCTTACAGAGTTGACCTATATATCTTGAAATTCCATTTTTGCATGGTACCCCACGTACACCCAACCCAACAAAATTTAAGTGCCGCGCGCTCTGCCATGCTTGTAGCTTTTCGATCGAGATGCCAAACGAATCTCTTGTTGGACCGAAAATATCGTTTAATTGAATGCGCCAGCTTTCATTACCACCCCCACATGCATTCATGCGCCGGGTTAAACGCAGCTAGCGGCTGCAAACAGTGGCGGAGCTAGATGCAGACTACGCCTGGGACTGTGCTATGTTGAGTGATAAATTTTTATAATTTTTTATGCTTTGCATGAAGAAATTACAAAGGAAGTTGTTTCTATGCCTGGGCTATAGCCCTAGCTGCCCTAGGCCTGTCTCCGCCACTAGCTGCAAAGACCTTGATGGTGTACGTCTGCAGTTAATCCTAGCCAGTATACTCTCTTCATCTCTAAACATAAGTCTTTTTAGAAATTCTAATGCGGACTACATATGAAGTAAAATAAGATTCGAATGTAGCCCGTATCAAAATCTATATAGCCAGTATACTCTCTCTATCCCTAAATATAAGTCTTTTTAAAGATTCCAATGCGGTACATATGACGTAAAATAAGATTCGAACGTAGTCCGTATCAAAATCTATAAAATATCTTATATTTAGAAACAGAGGGAATAATATACATTTCCTTTTGATCTCAACAATAAGTTTGACTTTGCTAATTAAAGGCCACTGCGCGCGTGAATTCGTGGTCACGTCGCCACATAATGAACTAGTAGTAGTCAGAAATCACACATGGATGATATATTGACGATTATATATTGCTGCTAGCAGCTATCCTGATCTCGATCGATCTACACCACCCTACAGTCGAGAAATGAAACTAAAATTTGCCTTGTTTCTAACAAATGAATCAAGACTAACAAGGCCGAAAGAGCGGGGGACTCCGAGAGAAAGCTTACCGAGCTTTCCTGGGCGCCGGATGAGCCGCGCCACGGGCTTGTGGTAGTCGGCATACACCAGCGTCGTCCCCGGGTATTTCACACGCGTGCGCCTCACGCTCTCCTGCAGCATCCAGTTATGGTACTGCGAGAGGCCGTTGAGCCGCCGCAGGCATCCCGTCCGGCGGTCGTACTCCGTCGCGTTCGCCGCCACCGCGTATTTCGTCAGCGCCATCGGCGTGCACCCCATCGGCGGCGTCCCTGATACCACCACGTACCTCGCTCCCTCCTCCACCAACCTCTGTATGCATGCACGCACGCGCATAATTAAGAAGGAATGTGTAAAGTGACAAGTAATTTGCCACGAAGTGAAGTGTCTGTCACCTCGACGCTTCTGATGATGGCCTGCACAACGTCCGGCACAAAGGACTTGGCCTCCTGCAGGCTCTTCCCGCCGGAGAGGATGTAGTTGTAGTCGGTGAGGCCCAACTCGCCTACAACGAACAGAGACTTCGCGAGGTGCTCCCGGCATTCTGCGGTGCTGTTGCAGCTGAGCGACTGCTTCACGACCTTCCGGAACCACGCTATCTGCGCGCGCAGGGAGCTCCGGAACGGCGGCACGCTCCCAGAGTTGTGCCGCAGGAAGAACCCGACGTCGAGCGCCGTGCCGCCGACGATGGCGAAGTTGGCTCCTTGGGTGAAGTTCTCTGCCTTGGACATGAAAGGCGGCACCAACGGGAGCTCCAGCGCCTCCGCTGCGCATGTCATGTGCAAACAACAAATCAGCAAGAACGCAGCATCTATTCAGCGACTTTTTACTTTGACATGCAGAACTTTTGCACCGTACCGATGAAGTCGATGATGAGGCGGCCGTCGGAAGGCCGGCCGGTGGGGCGATGGAAGAAGGTTTCCCCGTAGGGGGAGCTGTTGAAGGGGCTGAAGGGGAAGCCGGCGGAAAGGAGGACGAAGTTGCCCGTGTCCGAGTACGAGCTGCCGAAGCTGAAGATGGAATGGAACCGCGGTGCGTGGTGGTCGGCCTCGGGGACGCCGGAGGCGCCCGTGTTATGCATGAGGCACGAGATGAGGACGACGGCGAGCGACAGCAGCGCCGGCTTCATGAGCGGATCGGGAGGAGGCGAGGAATGCGGAGCAAAAGGTTCCTTGTGGCCGCGGCGTGGCGTAAAGTCTAGGAGGAGTAGGTCGATCAAAAGTGTACACGGTGCAATAGTATAGTAGCCCCTCGGAACTTGGAACTCTTGATTGACTTTATGTAGTACTACTAGTTGCACACTCAGTTTAGGATTTTGAAAATACCCCAACGAATTTTATCTGAGTGATGGGCGGGCGACACTTGGCTCCATCTCTGATGGCAGGACGGCGATAAAATGTCTCCTCTAACTGAACCTCTAGAGCATCTCCAGCACATCCGCTAAAATCCGGTACTGCAAAATCGATTTAGGAAATACATACTTCATACATAGGAAATACATAGTACATAGGAAATAGTTCATCACAACCATACTACATACATAGGAAATACATACTTCACGCTACAAATTAATCATAAGGTTGACGGTAACTCATCGACACTTAGGTAGAACTTGGTGACAGACTTGCGGAGCGTGTTCGCGAGGTCAGCCTTTTCCTTGGTGGCGGCCAGACGGTCGGTGGCACCTTCTTCTCTGGCCGCCAAAGCCTTCTTCGCGGCGATGATCTCCGCATCGCTCTCCCGACACCTCTAAAAATGCGGAAAGAGTTGGTCATGGAGCTCGCGAAGGCGTCCAGGGCTCCGCCTGCCGCTCTGGGAGCCGGCCACAGTCCCGCGCTTGCTTTGAGCACCATGGCTCGACAACGTACGGGCCGTCTGGCGGGCTCGTGGCACTCTTTCTCCGGCATCATCTGAGATTCCGAGTGTGCACGCGGCAAACCGGGAGCTAGCCTCCAGTTTGATCCTACCGAAAGTCCTGATGAACTACTCCTTCCTATACTCCACGAAAGTCCTGTTCCGTTCGGTGCCCGATAAGGCCGGGATGCATGATTCCATGCGTCGAGCATATTGAATCCAAGACGCCATATGTCCGAGAGAAGAGGCGCGCCATAACAAGGTAGTAGCAAGATAAGCCGCACTATATCTCAAGTTGATGCAAGGTCACCGTTTGACCAAGGGCAGTTGATGCACGTATTATGGATAGTACCATGAATACATCAGATTTCTTCCTCAGATTTCGCGGCTGAAATGAACGCGCTAGCTCCACAAATTTACTTCCCTTAATGTTTTTCTTCTTTTAACGAAGTCTTATCCTGCACCTATTTTCGCATCATGGTAATATTTTCCTGCTAAAACTCATTTGTTATCACAATTGTTTTTATCAAGAAATAAAATACAAGAAACAACTGCTTTTTTTAGTTGCATTGCCCAGATGTTTTGGTTTTGCCTAATTTACTTCCAAAGAGAAGAACTATCATATCGAGTGTGATTTTTCTACACCCCAGCTCGGTGCACCAACGGTGCATCCATGCAATAAAACATATCAAAACACTTCAGAAAATTCTGAAACTTTATGGGAATGTTCATCAACAAATGTTATGAGCGCCTGCAAAATTTGGTGGTAAAATAACATTCGAGGAACTCTGTACAAAAAGACAAAATCACTGAAAAATAGTCAAAATGTGAGTGCACTGTTTGAGCAGATTTTGCAATTTTTCCTTTTTTGTACACAGCTCCTCAAATGTTATTTGGCCACCAAACTTTTCAAGCGCCCATAACTTTTATTGATGAACATTCCTACAAAGTTTCATTTTTTTTAAAGTGTTTTGCTATGTTTTCTTGCGTTGCTGCACCGTGGGTGCACCGAAAGTGGATGCAGCCACTACTTTCCCCTATCATATGTGCATTTCACTTGACTCTCTGCGCTAGATGCTTATATGGTAACCTATGGCCCTCGACACATATGTGTCTTCGTCGGCAATTTACCAAAGCATTTATCTTATGAACATGTTTTTTTTGCAAAAGAATACAAACTTTGCATATCAATGCATTGAGTTCTTACGGAAAAAGATACACTGAGTTAATAGAAGAAAAAGTAATGCAGACGCCTAGAAACATAGATCACGCACACGATTACAAGAGAAAGTCGAACCTCCTAGAAATTAGCTGAACTACACTATTCGTAAAAGGCTCAAGTACAAATGCTAAACATGAAAGACATACAACTCAAAATATTGTTGCTACACGTACGCGATTTGCTCTGAAAGTGTTGCACAAGGAGAGACAGTCAGCAATACTATGCGGCGACGGCAAAGCCCTATCCGAGTAGTAGTCTAGGGAGTTGTCGTGGACCTTGTAGTTAGTGGGCCTGATCCTTCGATGTGGCACATAATAGGCCTAAAATTTCCAATACGTTCTCTCATGGAAATCAAAGCTCAAGTAGATAGTGCTACCCTTGCAGCCTGTTTGGTAAATACTTGGTCAAGGGCATGAGAGTTTGCACAAGGGTGTTTATGAAGAGATTAGGCATGGGAAGTAGACTTTTACTCCCATTCCCTTGTTTGTCATATGATGGGAATTGGCGTGGGATAAAACTCTCCTCACGAATTAACAGGATACCCCTGGGAAGAAATCGGTGGGAATTGGCTTCCCCAACTCCCAGTCCCCTTCCCACTTAAACTCCCATTCCCTCTAATCAAACAGTGGATTTTTAATCTCCTTACCCCTTAACTCTCATTTCCCATCTTTAATTCCCCTGAACCAAACACGCTGTTGATGGCGGGGAAAACCCTTGTGCAGACCGAAAAAGAGAAACACTTTCCGATGAACAACGCCCGCTTGCTGAATCCCTTGACCAGAAATAGAGCCTTCTTTTCCAACTCCAGTCAATACACTTCATATGAGGGTAGACACCGACCGTGCACCAACATCAACTCCCCACCATTGGCCGCGAGGTGCAGAGTATTCCCTCCGTTCCGAATTACTTGTCGCAGATATGGATGTATCTAGATGTATTTTAGCTCTAGATACATCCATTTCTGAGAGGAGTAATTTGGAACGGAGGGAGTATCTGTCATTGAGGAATATGGGATATCCAGCTTGGCAGCCACCTCCAGCCGTGGATGTGTGCCCATTTTCAATACCATGAGTTCTCTCCCCATGATGCAGTAGAAGTGGCCCAAGAACATCAACGGAGTATTATATCTCGAGTTTTCGTCCTTATCGATAACCTTCCAACACTTATCTCCGGGCTTGGCAATGCCTGTGATCCCAGGGTAGGGGAAGCATAATATGAATGATAGAGAATCAGTGACAATGCAGGAGCCCCACGCTAAGCCGCCATCCAAAAGGTTGTGGATATAGTTCAAAGGCTGCAAATGTGGTCACCGGTGGGAGCTCTATGAGGTGGCGCGTGAGCGGGTTCAGCAGTCGAATGTGGGTGCGCTCACTGGTCAGGATGAGGAGGCCGTCAGTGGTCGATGTGAGCGTCTTGTGGACGTTGAACTCCGGAAGATCAACTTGTATGGTCTCACCAGTGGAGAGGTTAAGAAAACGACGCCGGTGGGCAAGTGTGAGTTGCTCCCGGAGCATGATCCAGCGACGGGGATGGAGACGGCAGTCCAGGCTATCAAGCCCCCGCGCATCGGTGCAACACCGCCGCCAAGCATGGCACATGGCACGGAAGCGGACGTAGTCGACCACGTCATGGGCAAGGGCATGATTGGCGATCACCCCGGCCGGCCCGTCGGAAAGACTCGCCCAGTCTCTCCTGCGGCAACAAAGTTGAGAAGATCAGAATCAAATAGTAAGTTTCAGTGGAAATTGGGCGAACTGATGCACGTACCATTCGGGTGTAGCCGTGCGTGCACGCTTGCCCCCCCCCCCCCCCCCCCCCCCCCACCCCTTAGAAGGCTTCAGGGTATGGGCGGTGATGGTGGTCGGGGTCGGGGGCGCGTGGGAGCAGAACGAGCAGTGATGCGGCAGGGTCCTGGACCGCCGTCGGGCGCGGCCGTGGGACTCTTTCTCCGACATCCCGACTTACCTAGTTCGCACGGCAAAACGGGGGCAGCGTTCGTTCCTTTTTTTTCCCGATATATACGCGTGTTTGTGGCCAATCGATGTCGTGTGCTGCTGCTTTTCCCTTTCGGGCGGATACCAACCCAGCACTAGGCCCAACCCCATGGCCTACGCGTTTCCTAGTTCACCACGATGGATGCTAGTCCTGTACCCCTAAGATGGGGCTGTCGTGGTCGCCGTGTGGAGGCACCGGTTCCGTGCCCACCGCGTGCACGCTGCCAGTAGACGCGCTCCAGTAGCGGCAGCCGGCATGGCAAGCAGAATGGGCCTCGTACTGACCCCAAACATTAAAAAGAAAATGCGATTGAGATGACCACCTCACACCGGTAAAAAGAAAAATGCGACCCAGACAAATGTCTGATAGCTGCCTCAAACATCTGGGTTGACCAGCACCCCTCGTATCCAGTCCAAATTTGGAGCGGATATGAGGAGCTCGGACGCATTTGTCGTGCCAGACCAGACAGGCCGACCTTACCATGAATTGCATCAAATCTCCCCTCCTCGACCTAGCTGATTCGACTTGTTCCTCTCCTCTTTTCTCCCTCCTCTGTGCCGGTCCTCCCCTAGCTCCGCCGCCGCACTTGCTACGCGTCGTCATACGGATCGGTAGAGCACCACCGCCATGCATGGCACACTGCACAAAAGTGGACGTAGTCGGCCTCGTCATGGTCAAGGACAGAATCGGCGATCACCCAGGCCGGCCCGTTGGAAAGACTCGCCCAGTTTTTTTTTAGAACAAAGGCTCAAGAGGAGCCCGGCTTTGAATTAACAAAGCCATCAACCGGCCAGGATTACAACTCCAAATAACACCATACACCAACTAAAGAAAAATAAAATAAACATCAAAGATACAGGGGCGCCAGGGAACAGCTCACAATGCACATACACCAAGCTAGTTAGAAAGATTGGCGAAAAGCATATAGCTTGGAGATGCCACTATCCTCTTGCACGCCGAAAACCAAGGCGAAAGCGAAGACCTGGTCAGGAGAGTGCACCGACGACGATGCAAGGCATGCCGTTGCCAAAACCTGGGCTTGAAGAAAGACACATCCATCCAGATCCATCGTCAAAGAAGGCCCCTGCCTCCTCGCCTGGCTCGAAGGCGCCGCACCGTTGAGCGATGGACATGCTCACCCTAGAGCCTAGATGGATGGCCTCGAAGAAACCACTTGTGTGGAACCAGGCGTTCCCGACATGCCGACGACGAACTCACCTAGAGCAGAGCAACACCGAATGCCAAAGTTCTGACTTGGAAGAGGGCGAGCGGTCAGAATGCACAAAAGGGCAACAGCTAGGGCCAAGACCAAATTGGGAGCTTCGGCTCGCTCGACGAGCTGAAGTTCAGCCACCGTAGGAGGGGAACCCTATCCCCTCCCGTCCTGGAAGATCCAAGGGCACCGGAGGAATAAACTGCAGCCCGGCGAAGAGCACCATAACACCTTGACCCAGCATCAAGGAACACACCGCCACCGTTGGACGCACGCTGCCGCCGCCGACACACTCCACCTACACCACAGCGAAGCCCACAACCCATCTTTGTTCTCAAAACAGCGCCTTCAAGAAGGTTACGGCGCCAAGGGCGTCGCCGCTGCCCAACAAGATTGAGAATTTCTCCCGGGAGACAAAGGGGAGGGGGATGGGGAGCAAGACCTGAAACGGCGCCTCCAGGAAGGTGCGCGGCGCCCGCGGGCATTGCCGCCGTCGCCGCCGTCGCCGCCGGCAAGGCTGGCTGGGGTTTCCCCCGGTCCTGCATCCGGACTCCCACTCCCACCCGAGCAGACCGAGGCCCCTCGATGAGGCAGGCCGGATCTGGGGAGGGGAGGAGCTTGCTGGAGAGGGAGGGCAGTGGGGACGGCCAGATCTGACGCAGCCGGAGCACACGCAGCCACCGCGCGCTGGCCCGCATTCTTCGGGGATCTTGCCGTCCACACGGCCGAGAACCACCGACCTGCGCCCACGCCACCGGATGCCAAAGCCGGCGACGCCTCACCAGCCGGGGCCGCCGCCCCAGATCTAGAAGCCCCCCACGGACGAGGCGAGGCGGCGAGGGCCCCGCCACCACCCTCATCGACTGCGCGCCAAGCTTGCTCGGCGTCAGCAGTCTTCGGCGGCGGCGAGGGGAGGGCGAGCAGGGGAGAGAGGCAGCGGGGGTAGGGTTTAGCCCCTCGGGTCGCCCGAGCGGGGCGACACGAGGGAGGGGGGGAGGTCAGGCTCCACTCGCCCAGTCCCTCCCGTGACAACGTGGTTCAAACGATAAGAATGGAATACTACTAAATTTTAATGGATAACTAGGCGAAAGATGCACATACCATCCATTGGACACCGTGCATGCACACTTTTCCCCCCAACCACAAGATGGCTTCACGTCGTACTGCCCGCTGTGATGGAAAGTTTTGAAGTGGAAACGCGTAGGCCACGGATTTTTTTAAGTGGAAACTAATATTTTGTTCCTCTATGAAATAAAATTTCTAGAGAATAATCTGTCTTGGTTTTAGTTTTATTGTGTTTTCTTTACTTTATGAGTTCCAAGAGAACAAGTGGATATTGTTTTAACTTTTGGGATTTTCTTAGTTTATCTGTTTTCCTCTAATATTTCAAGCACCACTTAAAATCCTAGCCATGATAGGAATAAAAATAAAGCGGGATAATCAAACACTTGACTAAATGTTGGGAGCAAAGAGCCTCTGTAGTAACTTTTTTCAATAAAGGATGTATTTTATTGACTCAAAATGAAGCTTCAAGAGGATACAAACACAATGAACCCACACCCGGCCTCTGCATAGTTAGGATGCACACAGCCAATATGAACACACGCACACAAATAAAACGCCGGTAAAATAGCAAAGTCATATGAGACCAAAACTATGTGTAGGCGAGGAAAAATGACAAAGCTATTAGATCCATGATCGACAAACTACAACAATGACCATATTCGTACCAACCATCTCATGACACCAAACGAACGACGAGGTTCTTCAACAACAACACCTTCAAAAAGGGAACGACGCTCATCGTCGCCATCACCGGTTCCAAACATCCAAGGTCAGATCTAAGGTTTCACCCTGAAGAAACAGTCCAAGCATATCCGAGCAATGCCTTCAACAAGGTAGCTATATAAAAATATTGCCATTGCCAGGTTTAACCAACTCGGGTCGGACCTAGGTTTTCACCCCGGAGCTCGAGCCTGGGTGCTCGAGTGGCACCCCCATCGACCTCCCTTATGTGTTGTCACCACCACTTTCTCGCAACCCCAGCTACATGCGCGTTCGCCACCGCTGTACAACCATCCCTCTGCATTAAGTCGTTGTCGATAGTTTGCATCTCACAACTGAAGTCAACCACCGGGTCTGAAGAGAGGAACTCTCATGAAACCTTTCGGTAGTCACCACAATCTACGGCGAGGCTACCATCGCAGGCCGGAGTTGTCACCGGGACCAACCACCTACGATGGAGCACCCATCGCTGATTATCACTTCGCCGGAGAGAGCTCAGCCCATACCCGTCACGTAGCCACCGCAAGATCAAGAGCACACAGCCGCCAAATCAGCGCCATGCCTCCCGACCGATAGATCTTCGTGAAGGACGGAGTCCCGTGGCGGAGACAAGGGGGGCGAATAGGGGCCTGGCCCCCCTAACGATCGAGGAAACTACGCATTAGTTAGCCGTAAACGTATCAATTTTATCTACTTGCACGTACTAGCCCCCCCCCCCCCCCCCCCCCTAAATTCAAGCAATATGGAGAAAAGAAAAGGTCCATGAGAAGCCACGTACTGGACCCTCCTTGTCTCAAGTATAAAAACAGGAAAAAGAATAGGCCCATGAGATGCCTACCGGCCTTTACTAAGTCTCATAGGCCCTAGCGTACTTAGACTCTTTTTTGTGAATGGTGTGTAGTTAGACTCTGCCGTGATTGTCTCAAAAGAAAAAAAGTTAGACGCTGCCGTGATTAAGGCAAGCAGTTAGCGATAGCGCAATCAATTATTGTATTATTATTTTCAATTCTCATCTTGTACTATATATGGCAAAATTATATAAACAGATTTTTTCTCTTTTGCTTGCGTGATGTATGACGCCAATTTTGAAAATTGTAGATCAGCGGTTATAAAGAGAAAATGTCGTCAAACACCGTAAAAGTCATTTCATTTTGATGCATCGTTTGATGGAAGACGACTTCGCTTTGGCATTGCATGATAATCCATATGGAAATAAGGTTTAGCAGCTAAATTCTCTTCCGATGAAACTACTTTTCCTTTTTATTTTACTGACATCGTAGAGTCAGATTTAAACTTATACAAATAAAACATGTTCTACAACGGCTATGTGATAATTTTTTATAGTATTATGGTAGATATTTTTATCATTTTATATAGCATCGAAGTGGTAAATTATTATATAAAAGCAAAATTGTTTTTATTTGCATTGGCCCCTATGTTGAAACTGTAGCTCCGTCGTTGAACTTGGCCCCCCCTATACTCAAATCCTGGCTCCGCCCGTGACGGAGTCCACCACAAGGACCAGCAGGGCCGCCATGCACAACACCTCATTGGATTCCCTGATGCCACACCACAATTTGGAGGAGCAGGATTGTTGCCCAACCAGAGGAGGAGATGGCTGGATATGGCGTCGCCAGGCTAGATCAGGCTGGTCATAGTGGGAAGTAACTTAGACTAGTGTCATGCATATGACACTAGTCTAAGACTGCTCACAATGGGGAGTAACACAGAGTAGTAATTTGCCGATGTTACTAGTCTATGTTACTATCTCCATAGTGGGAGTAACATAGAGTAGTAACATATGAGTGGTATCATGAAAGAGTTTATTTATTAGGCTATAGACTCATTATGCCTTAAAATGTGTGATGTTACAGCAACTAGCTAAGTTACCACAAACCCCTCTCTCCTCATTAATTAGCTGCCACATAAGCAATCTTGTATTGAAATGTGTGATGTTACTAGTTAAGTTACTCCCATTGTGACTAGTCTAAGTTACTATCTTTATAGTGCAAAGTAACATAATAGTAGTGTCATAGATTGCTCTATTTATTTGCTCATAGACTCAACATTTCTTGGAAAGCGTTATGTGATGGTAACATAATATGTTACTCCAAACACCTTTCTTCTCATTAACTAGGTGCCACATAAGCAAATTTGTTTTGGGATACGTTATGTTACTAGCTAAGTTACTCCCACTATGACTAGCCTCAGAGGCTCCAGATCCACGCCTGCCATGGCAGTCAAGCCAAGGGATTACCCCGTCCAGCCCGGCCCAGTTGCCGCAGACAACCTGCGCGCCAGTACGAGCTTGCGCGACGGTTGTTGATTAGCGTAGCAATCACAAACAACTGGTGTTTTTCCCTAGGCTCTCGCGGCTAGGGTTTTACTCCTCGGCGGCGATCCAATCGCCCCGAGTCCTCCACTTCAGCCATCAAAGTCCTCGCCGGGCATCGTCATGCGGTGCCCCGGTGACTGCGATTCGATGGCCCCTCCTGAGGATGCCATCTCTTCCACGAGCGGCGGTACCTCGGCGGCGGCTAACCCTAACCTGGAAGATTTCTTCGACCAGTTAGATCTCAACGAGGAAGAGTTCAATGATGTGGAAATTGACGAGGACGATCCAGTGATCAAGGAGAGTGTTCGCTGGCTTGCCCTCGCAAGGGTGCATACCCAGAAGATCTTCTCTCCCTCCGCCTTCTACAAGGACATGAGGGCTGCTTGGAACCCTGCGCAGCTGGTAAGATTCAGGCCCGTTGGCCCCAATAGATTTGTGGTTCAAGCATCCTGCTTGGGAGATTGGGAACACATCATGTCGCAAGGGCCATGGATCTTCCCTAACATGGCGGTGTTGCTATGCCAGTACAATGGTTTCAGTAGGGCTGAGGATGTCGTATTTGATCATATGCCGATCTGGCTACAGATACACAAATTGCCTGACCCGTTCTGCAAAGAAAATATTGTTGAGAAATTGCTTAAGGGGGCAGGGGAAATTATGGAGATGCGGTTAAACGGGAACACCCGTGGAGATTACGTCAGGGTGAGGGTTAATCATGATATCCAAAAGCCCCTGACGAAGTTTGTGAGCATAGTCCGAGCCAAGGAGAGGCATGTGTACCTGGTACGCTATGAGAAATTGGCTCGTTTCTGCAAGGCTTGCGGTCTGATAGGCCATGATCATAAAGAGTGCGGTCTGGGAATTCATGACGTCAAGAAGCTTAAGTATGGAGATTGGCTGTATGCCGATGGCCCGAACAGGTCCAGAACGGATCTGAACAATGGCAATGCGCCTAATCCAAGGCAACAGGGGAGGCCGAGCAGCCCGGTGGGTACCCCAAAACCTTCATCGAAAGACCAAGACCCAGAGACTAGGGACACAGCTACTAGTCCTTTAAAGGATCACGTGGCTAGGATGGAGGTGGACCGGGATGCTAGGAAGAGGCTTAACATGGAGGATGGCACAGTTGAGGCAAACATGTCTACCAATTCCCTTAAACAGGTCCTTGCTATCACTGATGGTAGTGGAACTGATTTGGGCACACCTGCGTCGCCGTCGAGTAGCACGTCCAGCAGCAAACGTGCAAGACTCGCCAAGGAGAATGACACCAACGAGATATCGGCAGCCTCCCTCGAGGAGGACCGCCGGACGCAATGAATATCCTATCGTGGAACTGCCGGGGGGGGAACCGCCGGACAATTCGTGAGGTGTTGGCCCTCGCAAAAGCCAATAACCCCAAGCTAGTCTTTCTTTACGAGAATAGACAGGAGTCATCGCGGATTGAGAAGCTACGTTGGAGGCTAGGCCTCAAGGGTTTCCATGGTGTCAGTAGTGATGGACGAAGTGGTGGCTTAGCTCTCTTTTGGGATGAGTCGCTTGCAGTAACAATTCTGGATTCATGCAGTAGATACATTGATGTTAGCATCACAGAAGGGGGTACCGGTTGTGCTTGGAGAGGCACCTTTGTCTATGGCGAACCAAGAGTGGAGAACAGATATCGTATGTGGGATCATCTCTGTAGGCTGCGGGCTACCTCTATGGGACCGTGGCTGGTTTGTGGTGACTACAATGAAGCCTTGTGGCAACATGAGCATCTGTCCCGGTCCATGCGATCTGAATCCCAAATGGCGTCGTTTAGGGATTGCCTCCAGGTGTGTGAGCTGGAGGATCTCGGTTTCTGCGGCATCCCCTTTACATACAACAATGGCCACGCACGAGACCGCAACGTTCAGGTTCGTTTGGATCGGGCGTGTGCGGACGAGGCTTGGCGTGACTTGTTTCCGGCGGCGAGGGTGCAGCACCTCGCAACGTCGTGCTCGGACCACAGTCCCCTCTTGATTCAATTGTAAGGGGTGCAGGATAAACGCCGTAGGGTGATGGTGATGCGCTATGAAATAATGTGGGAACGTGATCCCACGTTGCCAGACTTGATTGCTGGGAGTTGGAATAAGCATCGTCCACTCGGTAATCTTGGCTCGGTATCAAAGTCATTGAAGGAGTTGACAAAGGATCTTAAACAGTGGAGTAAAACACATTTTGGCAATGTCCTTAAAGATATCGAGGCTCTTCGTTCACAGCTGGCTGAACTTCAGTTGTCCGGGGCTGACCGTGCTCTTATTAGATCCAAAATGAACCAGCTGGACGAGTTACTATATAGGGAAGAGATGTTGTGGCTCCAACGTTCACGTATAACCTGGTTGAAGGAAGGCGAGCGCAACACAAAATATTTGCATCGCCGGGCAGTATGGCGTGCTCGTCGGAACCTTATTCAGCGGCTACAGAAAAATGATGGATCTTGGTGCAGCGCCCTGACTGACATGGAGCAGATGGTGCGCTCATACTTCAAGGAGATTTTCACAAAGGATCCCACCCTTTCACCAGGGGAGGTACTTGAATGTATAGTCCCCAAGGTGACGAACGAGATGAATGAGTCTCTGTGTCAGCCCTACTCTGATACGGAGATTTCAGATGCCCTCCTTCAGATTGGCCCTTTAAAGGCCCCGGGATGTGATGGTCTCCCGGCAAGATTTTACCAGCGGAATTGGGCGATGCTGAAGAATGATATTGGCTGCTGTACAAGACTTCTTTATTACACGCATAATGCCCAATGGGGTTAATGATACGGCGATCGTTCTAATTCCGAAGATTCCCCGTCCAAAGGAACTAAAAGACTTTAGACCGATCAGCATGTGCAACGTGGTGTATAAAGTCGTTTCAAAATGCATGGTGAACAGATTACGGCCTCTCCTAGGGGATCTCATCTCGGAAAATCAAAGCGCTTTTATTCCGGGGAGGCTCATATCTGATAATTCCATCATTGCTTTCGAGTGTATCCATCATATCCAGGAAGCAAAAAATAATTCGCCCGCCTTATGTGCCTATAAGCTTGATCTATCCAAGGCCTATGATCGGGTGGATTGGGAGTTCTTGGAGAAGGCGCTAGCTAAATGGGGTTTTTCTCAGACCTGGATTTCACGCGTAATGGCATGTGTATCTTCGGTGAAATACTCGGTAAATTTTAATGGCAAGTTATTGGAGGCGTTCACCCCCTCCAGGGGCTCCGTCAAGGTGATTCGCTGTCCCCCTTTCTCTTCCTTTTCGTAGTTGATGCCCTGTCTGCTCTCATACATAAGGCTACGAGGGAGGAAGATCTTCAGGGGGTCAGAATCAGTAGAAGTGCGCCCGAGATTTCTCATCTTCTGTTTGCGGATGACTCTCTCCTGTTCTTCCAGGCGACAGCGCAGCAGGCAACTGTAGTGAAAGGTTTTTTGAACACGTATGCTTCGGCGACGGGACAACTCATTAATCCGTCGAAGTGTTCCATCCTCTTCTCGAATCATTGCCAGCCTATTGTGATGCAGGAGGTGAAGTCTGTTTTGGAGATTACTCAGGAGGTTTTTAAACCAAAATACTTGGGCTTGCCGGTCCCTGAAGGAAGAATACATAAGGATAGGTTTGAAACTACTCAAGACCGCTTGCGAAAGAGGCTTGTTGATTGGAGTGAGCAATACATGTCCTCGGGCAATAAGGAGATCCTTATCAAGGCCGTTGCCCAGGCCATTCCTACGTATGTGATGAGCGTTTTCAAGCTCCCAACGTCAGTATGTGATGAGCTCACACGTATGATTCACCAATATTGGTGGGGCGTTGAGAAGGGGAAGAGGAAGATGGCATGGATGAGCTGGGACAAGCTGAGGCTTCCCAAGTCCATGGGGGGTATGGGCTTCCGCGACATGAGATGTTTTAATCAAGCTTTGTTAGCTAAACAAGCGTGGAGACTCCTGGACTCCCCCAATAGCCTGTGCTCAAGATTGTTAAAGGCCAAGTATTACCCACATGGCCAGTTATTGGACACTGTCTTCCCAAACAGTGGTTCGAAGGTATGGAAGGGAATTTTACACGGTCTTGAACTGGTGAAGAAAGGGGTAATTTGGCGTGTGGGAAATGGCACTTCAATACGTACTTGGAGGGATCCGTGGATCCCAAGACCTGACTCCTTTCGGCCAATTACTCCTAAAAGGAACTGCAGACTCAATCGAGTGTCGGATTTCTTGGATGACAATGGTGCTTGGAGAGCAGATAGACTGAATGAATTTTTCTGGCCTATGGATGTGGTTCATATTCTAAAGATCAGAACTTCCCCTCGCCAATGAGATGATTTTCTATCTTGGGTCTCAGAAAAAAGCGGCCTATTCACGGTCAAAAGTGCTTATAGGTTGGCTTCCCAGGAGCACAACGCTATCTTCGCTAATGGATCATCTAGCACCCATCCGGACGGGAATCGTTCCTTCTGGAACCTAGTCTGGAAATCTGCTGTCCCGCATAAGATGAAGATCACCGCTTGGAGGATTGTTACCGGTACCCTGGCCACACAAAAGTGCAAACAATATACACATTTATCGACGTGCGCTCTCTGTGGTGTGGAGGAGGAGAGCACGTACCATGCGCTGATAGCATGTACGCATGCAAGAATCCTGTGGGTGAACATGGGGCGTCGATGGCCACTGCCGGCGGATGACATGCTCCTTAATTCTGGAAAGGAATGGTTTCTGTCCTTACTAAGCAAGTGCACTACATATGTGAGAGATATGCTAATCATGTTGCTCTGGAGGATTTGGCAATTGCGGAATGACTTGATGCATGGGAAAGAAAGTACGCCAGTCGTCGCTAGTGTTGAGTTCCTAGACAGTTATTACAAGTCAATCAAACTGGCTGGGAGGTACTCAACATATGAGATCTTAAAAGGCAAGATGATTATCCTAGAGGCTACACCCTCCGCGAGCGTCGCTCGGCCGTCCACCTCTCCTTGGCCGGCGCCCGCTGCTGGGACAGTAGCCCTCTCGGTTGACGGATCCTTCCAAAAGGATGACGGTACGGCGACTGCTGGTATGGTGCTCAGAAGCTCGGAAGGTGCAATCTTTTTCGCAGCCTATCGTTTCATCTTCCACTGCAATGACTCGCTGGAGGCGGAACTGCATGCGATAATGCAAGGTATGGCACTTGCTATACAACACTCGGACCTTCTGGTGATGGTGCAGTCGGATTCTTCAGAAGCGTTATCTAGTCTTTCTAATAATGCACTTTGTAGATCAGCTTACGGCCACCTTGTGTTAGAGATCAAGGAACTGTTAGGTAGTAGGGAGTTTTTCTCCTTTGAAGATTCATCGTTTTCAGAATAGAGTTGACGATCGACTGGCCTATTATAGCCGCACGAAGCGTACTACTGCTGTGTGGTTGGATTCAGTACCACCGTGTATTGAGGATTTGTGGCCTCAAGACTGTAACTCTATAATTGTGCAATAAAACTCCTTTTACCCCTGCAAAAAAAAAGTACGAGCTTGCGCGGCGGCTGCTGCTAGGGCCGCTCGGTGGGACTCGGCTCCCCTGACGTACTGCAGGGCGCAGTTGGGTCACTGACAGGTGGGCCAACTTGCTTTCGGGCCCACCTGTCAGTGGCCCAACTGCGCCCTGCAGTACGTCAGAGGAGCCTCGTCCCGCTCGGTGTGGGTAAGCCGGCGCAGCAATTCATGGCTTTGTAGTACCTTTATATCAGAGAAAGAGGCTCGGAGATACAAGCGATTCTCCCGGTAAAAGTCAATCCTCCCAAAGAAACCATCGACAACACTATTGATTATAAAAGGCTCCATTCTCGAAAAATAATAATTATAAAAGGCTCCATGTACAAATGCCAAACACAAATCATATACGACTGAAAATACTGTTACTCCCTTCGTCTAGGTGTGTAAGTCACCTTACAAAAACCAAATAATCCTAAAACATTTAGGAACGGTACATTAACTCCCTTCTCGTTTCTTGTTTTGTGACATATCAACCAATAAGAGATGTAGGCGTGTTACTAAACATGACATGCAGTGGATAGTTTATTGCATGCAATGTTATTAATTAGCAAAAAGACATTAAGTTTTTTTGTTTTTCTATCCACCTTGGTCACGGTGCACAACGTAAGATGACTTACACACCTAGACGGAGAAAGTACTACATGTATAGAATCTGGCTGATAAAATCTACTCTGAAAGTATTGCCCAAGGAGAGACAATCGACAACACTATACGGCGATTTTAGGGAGTAGTTGAAGATATAGTTAGTGTGTTTGGTAATTCGAGATGGCAGATAATAGGCCTCAACATTCTTATGGATTCTCTCATCGAAATCGAAGCGCAAGTAGACACTGCTACGGTGCTACCCTCGATAAAGGGGAAAACCCTTGTGCACACTGAAAAACAAAAACGTTTACCCATAAAAAGAGCCCGACTGTTGAATTCCTTGACTGGGAAACAGATCCTTCTTTTCCAAATCCACCCGATAGACGTCAATTATCATCGGGCAAGGCTTATAGCGTGAGCTAGGTTGATAGTGCACCAACATCAATTTCCCACCATTATCCACCAAGTGAGCCGACTGAGTCGCTGTGTAAACATGATTACACAACTTGGCTGCCACCTCTAGTCGTGGATCTATGATCGTTTCCAGTACCATGAGATTGTCTCCGATAACCCAGTAGAAGCGACCCAAGAACATCAAAGGAGTTGAACGTGGCCAATAGACTCCGTATTCGCTTGGTATGACCTTCCAACACTCATCACCAGGCTTGGCGATGCCTAGGAACCCGTAGAAGCAGAGCAGGAATGATATAGAATCAGTGACAATGAAGGAACCCCACACTAATAGTCGGCCATTAAAAAAATTCACGTCCATAGTGGTGATCGTCCAAATTCAGCAACATGGTCACGGGTGGAAGCTCTATAAAGTGGCGTCTGAGCGGATTTAGTAGTCGAATGTGGATGTGGTCATGGAGCAGGATGAGGAGCCCCTCAGAGGTCGATGTGAGCGCCTTGTGGCCGCTGAGCTATGGGAGATCCACCTTTATGTCCTGGCTGGTGGAGAGGTTGAGGAAGCGATGGCTGTACATAGGGAAATGTTGTCCGGGAATCATGATCCAGTGCCGGGGATGGAGACGGCGGTCCAGGGCATCGAGCCCACGCGGATCGGTGCAGCAACACCGCCATGCACGACACACTGCACGAAACCGGACGTAGTTGGCCACATCGTGGTCGAGAACGAGATCGGCGATCACCCCTGCTGGCCCGTCGGAAAGACTCGCCCAGTCCCTCCTCATGTGGCAACACGGTTCAAAACATCAGAATCGGATACTAAATTTTAGTGGATAATAACCACGCGAAAGATGCACGTACCATCCATTGGGAGCCGTGCGCGCACGCTTTGCCCCCCAACCAGAAGAAGGCTTCATGGTCGTACTGCCGGCGGTGATGGTCGGGGTCGGGGCGGAGGAGCAGAATGTGCAGCGGTGCGGCAGGGTTCTCGCCCGTCACCGGGCGCGCCCGTGGGACTCTTTCTCCGCCATCATCTTTCGTGTTTGAGCCCGATCGATCCCGTGCTGCTGCCTTTTATGCATGGTATACGTAGGGGTTTGGACGGATCCCGACCTGGCACGGCGTACGCGTTTCCAAGTTCATTACGAATACGAATGGAGAGCAACTAGTTAACGAGCGCTTCTTCGGAAGCCTTGCAACGACCAGCGTCACTTGTCGCGCTCTCAGTCATTCGCCACGTGTCGCGCTCTGGACGTTTTCTTTGATTTTTTATTTTATTTTTCTGCACACGTTTTCAGCTTTTTAAACGTTTTTTTTTTGCTTTTTCGACATTTTGGTTTTTCCCTGGTCTTTCTTAGCTTTTTGATTAAAAAATGCGTTTTCTTTTTTACTTTCAGGAAAGTCACCGAGAGGCACGGTTGTGCTTTAGTGAGAGTCACGGCCGTGCCTTTCGAAAACGAAAAAAACGCGTTTTCTATATTTTTTATTTCGCGAGAGGCACGGTTGTGCTTTTATGAGAGTCACGGCCGCGACTCTCGGAAAGGAAAAAACAAAACGCATTTTCTGTTTTTTTTTTCTTTCGCGAGAGTCACAGTTTTGCTTCCGCAAGAGGCACGGTTGTGCTTTCGCGAGAGTCACGGTCGTGCCTCTCAGAAAGGGAAAAAAAAATTTGTTTTCTGTTTTTTTTCTCTTTCGCGAGAGTCACGGTTTTGCTTCCGCGAGAGGCACGGTTGTGTTTTCGCGAGAGTCACGGTCGTGCCTCTCGAAAACGGAAAAAACGTGTTTTCTGTTTTTTTTTCTTTCCACGAGAGTCACGGTTTTGCTTACACGAGAGGCACGGGTGTGATGTTGCGAGAGGCACGGGCATGCCTCTTTCGGAAAGGGGAAAAATGTGCTCCCGGTACGGTTTTTTCGTTCGGTTTTTTTCGTCCGGTTTTTCGTGAAAAAAATTCGTCAAAACCTATCAACATGGGATTGAGTTTTGAAAATCTCGACGCGAGGAATCCAATGGTGAAAACGGTTCAAGATTTGGACACACGGTTTAAAAGATAAAACATTTTGAATAAACGGATCTACGAAAAAAAGAAAACTTTCAAGTTGCGACAAATGGCACGCTGCATGTGCGCCACTTGTCGCGACCTGGAAAATGGAGTGTTCTTTTCAGTAAGTACTCCTTAATTAGCGATTTTGATACGAATGTACGATGCTAGCTATTCGTGTTTCGTTGGGTGCCTACGTTGTGCGCGATGAATTCTTCAGGTGTTTTGTGGGATATATATAAGGCCCCAGAGTAGTCCTGACTATGGGCAGCCCGGCACGGTCGGCCCAAAAAAGCCCGACCCGGCCCGGCCCGACCTTGTCCATGGGCCGGGCTCGGGCCTAGGTTTTGAGCCCGAAGCCCGTCGATTTCGCCATTTAAGGAAGAGGCCCGGCCCGTGGCCCGAGGCCCGATGGGCTTTTAGTGTGATGGGCCGGGCTCGGGCCTGATTTTAGGCCCGACGGCCGGGCCGGGCCGGGCTCGGGCCTGGGTTTTTTGCGCCGGGCTTTGGTTGGCCCGGCCCGGCCCGAGGAATGGCCAGGTATACCCCCGAGCATGCAGATCGCACTCGGCTCGAGCACCATCAGTCGGTGGCCCTGATGAGGCTGCTGTGGACCTAGACGGCATTTGCCGAGGCGGTTCTTGAGGAGAAGAGCGTAGTCGGACCATCGTGGACGAGGCAGGCCAGGTGGACGCAGTTGACGCCTAGCGGGGCGAAGAGATACGGGGAAGCAAGACGTCCGTGGCTTGCCAAATATTTTTGCGGGGGAAGAGGTATTATCATGCTTAGATGTGGTATTGTAGTAACACGCGACCTCTCACTGCATGTGTGTCTTCGGCTACAATTTAGTAAGAAAAAAAAATCATATGATCAACTTTCTACGAAAATGTAAAAAGCGTGCATTTCAATGCACTGAGTTGATAGAAGAAAAAGTGATGTACAAACCTAGAAGTAGGCGTCATTCACACGATTACAAGAGACCTGTTCCCTTTACAAATTAGCCAAACTACACTAATCGTCCGAGTTTCCTAGTCCATTACAGCAAAAACATTCGATCTATGCATCATGGCAGTATAAAGAACACGAGAAATAACAAAAAAAAATACATCCATGTCCGTTCAGGCGTAGACCCTCATAGGAACAAGTGATTCTCCCGGTACAAGTCAAGCCCCTCATCACAAGAACAATCGACAAACACTATTAATTATAACAGTTTTACTAAAGCACATCTAGATGTGCCATAAGTATTGCACATCTAAGTTCTATGTCATTGATCTTACGTTGAGATTCGTGTGGATATTTTTCTTTTTCTTTTTTCTTTTCGTCTTTATACTTGATTTACTCACTTAGATGTGCAATAATTAAAGCACATCTAGATGTGTTCTAGACACACTAAAAGGCTCCATGTACAAATGCCAAACAAAAAACATACAACTCAAATTGTTGTTGCTACATGTATAGAATGTGAGCCGGTAGAATATAATTTGAAAGTATTGCACATGGAGAGACAATCGACAACACTATGCGGCGACGGCAGGACCCTATACGGCCAATTTAGGGAGTCATCAAAGATATATTTAGTTAGTTTCGTACTCCGACATGGAAGATAATGCTATCCTTAATGAAGGGGAAAATCCTTGTGCAAACTGAAAAAGAGAAACGTTCACCCACAAACAGAGCCCGCCCGCTGAATCTCTTGACCGAATATAGAGCCTTCTTTTCCAAATCCACGTGGTAGACAACAAATCTTATTGGGCCAGGGTAATGGTGAAAGAGCACCAACATCAACGTCCCATCGTTGTCGACCAAATGGACAGTAGTCAATGTGTAAGCATGCTTACGCAACTTGGCAACCACCTCCAGTCGTGGATTTGTGCTCGTTTCCAGCACCATAAGGTTGTCTTGGATGACACAGTAGAAACGACCCAAGAATATTAAAGGAGTTTTATATGGTGAATTTTCACACTGTATTACCTTCCAACACTTGCCACCAGGCTTGGCGATGCCTAGGAACATGGGAAAGCAGAGCACAAATGATATGGAATCAGTGACAATGAAGGAACCCCCCGCTAATAATCGGCCATACAGAAGGTCACTGTGATGATGGTCTGAAGGCAGCAACGTGGTCACCGGTGGGAACTCTGTGAGGTGGTGTGTGAGAGGGTTTAGTAGTCGAATGTGGATGCGGTCGTGGAGCAGGATGAGGAGGCCCTCGGGTGTTGAGTTGAGCGTCCGGTGGTCGTTGAGCTCCGGGAGATCTACTTGTATGGTCTTACCGGTGGAGAGATTGAGGAAGCGGCGGTGGTGAGCAAGGGCGAGTTGCTCCTGAAGCATGATCCAGTGACGGGGATGGAGACGGCTGTCCAAACTGTCGAGCCCTTGCGGACCAGTGCAGCACCGCCGCCAAGCATGGCACACAGCGCGGAAGCGGATGTAGTCGGCCACGTCATGGACAAGGACATGATGTGCGATCACCCCGGCCGGCCCGTCGGAAAGACTCGCCCAGTCCCTCCTGCGGTAACACGGTTAAGAATACATGAATCAAACACCAAATTTTAGAGTAAACCAGGCCAACAGATGCACGTACCGTCAGTGGCGGAGCCAGAACTTTCCTGAAGCCTGGGCAAGTTTGAGCCTTAGGGTGAAACGAAAAATCGGGTTTGGAAGTACAAGATATAAATTGGCACCAAATTTTCGAACCACAAATTCTATTTTGTATGTTGGATTCAGGAGGATACCCACAATTTTTTTCCTCTTTCCTAGAACATGCTCAATTCTTATTTCACGGCGGAGCCAAATCTCTTCTATTTCGGTTACACTCTATTCACATTTGGAGTGCCTAGTTTATTAACCCCAAACCTCCTCATCTCTGAATTATATGATATAAATTTTGAAATAACATCAACTATTTAGAACAAATCTTTAAAGAAAAGACTATGATCACGAAGGAAGGGATAAGCAAACTATGATGCAAGCCGTTCCACAGAATGTCGGACGGATCCGCTATGGCTCCACCCCAGGCACACGCCCTCCAGCCTCCACTCGCGGTTGATCCGTCTCCATATCTCATATCGGCCGATGATGCCGCTGCCTCGAACAGTAATAGCCGAATAGGTTGGGCCGTGGAGAGGTGGTGTGATCGATGGATCATGTCTCATTTCGATTAAACAAGTTGTGCTACACCTACGGGTAATTACGGGATGATGGGAGTTAGGGAGCGATTTGACAGTGTTTAATTGGACATTAATGGGGTGGCCGGCCCACCCTGAAATTCAGAGAAGGGGTTTAGTTAGTGTGGAAGCAAGTTTCGTCCTTTCTAAAATAAGTGTTGTGCTTTTCGTTCAAATTTTAACTAAAACCACGACATTTCTTTTGGATAAGAGGAAGTAAAAAAGCTTACTTTTTTAGAGAGAGTAAAAAGCTTTTTTTTCGTCCGTTCTCAAATAAGTGTCGTGCTTTTAGTTCAAATTTGAGATAAAACCATTACACTTATTTTGGAATGGAGGGAGTAAAAAGCTTACTTTTTTAGAGAGAGTAAAAGGCTCATGTAGTTTTTTTAGATTAGAAAAAAAGCTTATGTAGTTTTTTTTAAAGAAAAAGCTTATGTAGGTTATTTTTAGGGGAAAGCTTATTTAGGTAGGTCTAGCATTTTTCCGAGTGAACACAGCAACAAATGAGCCGAACAACATGTCTTAGGTAGCCCATTACAGAAGGAAACGCACAGGTAAATCATGATTAGCCAATTAATCTATTAAATATTAGTCCAGCTACTACTAGTACATGCATGTCTCCAGTAGGCCTTCTCGTTTTATAAACTGAGCAAACGGAAGCCCATTCGGCCACTGCTGCCCAGGTAAACCACGGTGCGATGACAATTTTTCTGGTTGTGACATGGCCATCGCTAGCTTGCTTGCAGCTAGCGAGCCGGGGCAAATGCTCAGGCTAGCCGGGCGTTGGCTCCGCCACTGCGTACCGTTTTGTGGCCACCGAGCGGCGTGCGTGCACCCTTTGCCCCCCAACAAGGACCCCCAACCCCGAGAAGGCCTTGTCGCATGGGCGGCGGTGATGGTCGGGGCCGAGCTGGTGGAAGAGCAGAATGAGCAGGGGTGCGGCAGGGTTCTCGACCGCCGCGGCCGCCGCCTGGCGAGCCCGTCGGACTCTTTGTCCGTCATCCCGAGTGCGCACGGCAAAATCTAGGGCAGCGTACGTCCCTTTTTGGTGGGCTGATCGCCGATATTCGCGTGTTTGTGCCCGAGACCGATGCCGTGTTGCTGCTGCTTTTTATGCATCGTACAGATTTGCCCGATCCTTCCGACGTGTGGGTGTCGGACAGATACCGACCAACGCGAGGACCAATTTCGTGTCCTGGGATTCCATAGTCCACTACGGTGTTCCCTTCGGCCCGGAGGAGACCGCCGTGGAACCGGCGAACCAGCACTCGTCTTCCCCGACTACGAACCGGCACTTGCCGAGGCCCGGAGGAGGAGCTCGTAGTCGGACCTGCATCCAAGCCTCCGAGGTCGAGGCCCCAGACTACGAGGACAACGTCCGCCGCGGACGACGCAGGCCGGGTCGATGCGGTAGACGACCAGCGGCGGGGCCAACAGATGCGGGGTAGCTGACCATGCTGGGGCGGCACATGCCGTGTGTGGGCAGCGATTCCATGACCATGCGCACCGCACGCACCCCAGCCGGTAGACGCACGCGGAGCACCGAGAGAACAGTGTTCAAGCGGAGCGCGTCTGGGCAATCCCCCATGGAGCAGATCGTGTTGGGCATGAGTTCTGTCAGTTTGATGTTTGAGGTGCTTGTAGATGAAAATGCTGAAATGCTCTAATCTTTTAACAGAATGTATTGAGTACTTTTTTTTTTACAAAAATGGGACAATGCCATAAATTAAGTATCACGGGTCCCTAGAACATCAAATCCGCCTCCTCAAACGTCCGCGGACGTGCCCGGACACTGACTAGGCACGCCTCAAATGAACCACTTTGCATTTGCCTCTTTCATATTACATCCCTAGATCCATACAAAGCATGTAAAAAAATCCTACGTACTACATCTACGTACTATCCTAGCTACTCATCGTCGTCGGAGATGTCCACGACGACGGTCTCGGGCGCCAGCTGGACGGGCGGGTAGGAGGGCTCAGGATCATCCTCCTCCTGCTCGACCTCATCCATGTAGGCGAACATCTCTGCCTCCTCTGCGGCCTATTGCGCCTCCTTCTCCTGCCGGCGACGGCGTCTTGCCTCCACAGCCGACTCCAACCGGAGGGAATCGAGGATGGCCTGCTGCTCCGACTGCAGATCCCTGTCGCCAGCATCCCCCACATCCTCCTCCTCCGGCTCATCCTCCTCCTCCTCAAAGTCCTCCTCGTCCTCGTCCTCGTCCCCCTCCTGCTCCAACTCCTCCTTCGGATCCAATGCACCTGGAGGTAGCCCCGTGGCGATCCGGGCTTCGCACCTAGCCCGAATTTGCTCAAAGAGCTCGAAACAATGCTCCGGCGTTAGAAAGGGATCGCTCCTCACCCGGCGGCGTGGGGGCATGGCTACTAGGCGGACGGGTGGAGTGGAAAGTGGCGGCGGCGGTGGACAGAAGGAGGAAAATGTGGATGGATGGTAGGGTTTCGGTGCCGCCGGTCGACTTAAATAGCCGGGCAATGCGCTACGCGGCCCGATGGAGCTGCGCCACGCGGCGCCACCGGTCCGACGGAGGAGACGAGCTTTGGACCGCCGGGTTTGAGGGCGTTTCCGGTTGAGACCCCTTTGTCAGTTCGATGTGGCGGGCGTGCCCGGGCGTGCCGGTCGCCCCTATCCGCCTCATATTTAGATTGGATATGAGGGGTGTCGGTCAGCCCGGGCGTTTGAGGGATGTTTAAGAGGCTCGTTTGGGTCAAAAAATCATGACCGGGCAGTGACCGGGCGGCCCGCCTGTGCGTATGAGGCGGGTTTGAGAAGTCCGGCTGTAGATGCTCTTACAAACATACTCATACAGAAAATTTAAAATTTCATTCAATTCCTGGGGTGTTAAAGTCTTCTTCCTTCTGCATCAAAAATTAAAATTGCATTCAATTGTTGGGGTTGTTAAAGTCCTCTTCCTTCTACATCCACCAGTGGTGTGTTGTGAGCATAGCTTGACGCCGCCTCTAGGCCTCCGCCTTGTCGGAGCAAACTTTTTAAAATCCAGAAACTTATAGAAGCAGTGGCTGGAAAATCATCGATGTAGACCAAGTGCGGGGGAGAATTTTCATGTGGAAGAGCAGGTTTGGGTACACAAGTGCGGGGGGCACAGAGTCCCTCGCACGTGCTTTTTTTTCTTCCAAATTCCAAAACATATCTTCTGAATAAAAAGTCCAAATTAAGTTATCTTTTCATATTTGTGTTTGTCATGACGAGGACTTTTCAATAAGATCCATTTTAAATATGTTTTGATGAATTTTAAAAATAAATATTAAGTTTCAACTCTTGAAACTTAGTATGAGCTGCCGATAAAATCATGATTTTATTTTTTCGCCTACGACCGACAAAAAAAATGTCCTAAACTTTTACCTATGAAACTTGGTAACAGCGAACGAGAAAATCTCAAGTTTCAGATGAAAAATAGTAAGTTTCAACGATTAAAACTTAAAACTTGCCTGAACCCTCATGCGGGATCCAACTACTTCACGAATCACGAAACGATCAAGTGGCCAGGCAGGGCTTGGTAGATACGTTCCCCCGCACCTGCGTGCCTCTACGAATTTCCCCGTGGACCAGGAGACGGCAACAACTGCGATATGGGAAGCAAATCGCCGCCCCGAAGACAAAAACTTACGATAAAGGTATGTAGAAACTTTAAAGACCATGAAAGCCAGTTGAATCCAGATGGATCTAGCTGAAATCTACATTGACCGGATCCCAAAAGGCACACCGGACTACTCCGTTTTTACATTGTTTAGAAACCCTAGGTTCACCGCCAATGAGGTGTTGTACGCTGTGGTGCAAACGTACAACTTCAACATGCGCGACATTGCGTGGCAGCGGTTCGAGGGCATCGTGTACCACACCGGCAAGCCGCTCCTAGAGCAGATCGCGCAGGCGGAGGGTCTGGGCAGTTCCCGGTATAAAGACGGTGCTGACTAGGAGAGGGCTATATGGAGGAAGTTTCGGTTGAGCGATGGGGAATAGAGAGGCCGCGTAAGCATCGCTATTCCATTAAGCTTGAGCAGGGTCTAGGGCCATGGAGGTAACTCGCATCGAAGGTGAATATGACGGAGCCTCAAGGGCAAAGGCTTGATCGCGATATGGTGTTGCGTGTCAATGCTGGAAGAAGGGTGCTGAGCATTTTTTTTGCTTCCGGATGTTATTCGACCAATGTCGTTATCTGATTCTTATCTGTTTGGTGTTGATAGTGTCAGGACTCGGGAGTCTGTCATTTAGATTTTCTACTTATTATTTTCGGAATTACTCTAGTTTAAAATTGGGCACCGCTAGGCGCCGGCGCATCAGCCGAATGTTTTCGGCCGGTCTGCTCCCAGCCGCCCGATCTGCTGTGCAACACCGTCAGATCCGAGCTCCTTTGCTATTTTTTACCTTGTCCTCGTCTCCCCGAGCGCTCGCCGTGCCGATCGCCCGTCGGGGCCGCCACACGCTCCGGCACTCAGCTTGCCCCGGCCGCTCGCCGCCCCAGCCGCCGGTTGGAGCTGACCGCTCGCCGCCTCGGCCGCCCGTCAGAGCGCTATGGATGCAGCTCCGCGACTTAGCTCGTCCAGTCCGCTCGCCGCCCCGGCCGCCCGTCGGAGACGCCCCGCGCTCCGGGACTCAGCTCGCCCCGACCGCTCGCTGCCCCCACTGCTCATCGGAGTGCCATGGATGCAGCTCCGCCTCACCGATGATTGGTTCCAGCAAAGAACAAAGATGCCCCGTGGTAGCATTTTCCCGTGTCAGTCGTAGCAAATGAAGACAACGTTTGCAGCAAAAAAATTCATCGGCGTCGCCATTGTAGCAAAAATGTTAATCGGATGTAGCAAAACACAGCGCCAATGGTAACAAAAAACGGGGATGTTGCAACAAAAATGTCATCCTCGTCATCGCCGGTCACACCTCAGTCTAAAAAAGCACCATGGCTGCATGAATGGATGTAGCAAAAACACAGACGGTAGTAGCAAAAAATTGACACGGCTGTAGCTTTTATATCAATGGTTGAAGCTTTTCCCCTCTATGGTGGAAGCATTTCTGTAGACGATTGAAACTTTTTTTTTTGAGCAGCGTCTGGGTGAAAGCTTTTCTCTATCGTTCGGTTGAAGCTTTTTTCATCAAAGGTTGTAGTGTTTTTTATATAGACGGTTGTAGCTTTCCTCGATAGCACTGATCGCTTATAGCTTTTTGTATATACGGGTTGAAGCACTTTTAATCTTGGGTTGAAGCTTTCCTGTCAGCGGTTGCAGCACTCGCCAGCCTCCCCAGCCATCGCGCATCTCTGATTGAAGCAAAAAATACCATCGGTTCCAGCAAAAAATCTCTATGGTAGTAGCAAAACCAAAACACAGTTCTAGCAAAACAAATGGTCATCCGTCGTCTTGCCGTGACGTCGAGGTTCCAGCAAATTTGCGCCGCGGGGTGCAGTCCTGCCATGGCTGGTTGCAGCTCCGGCATGGCCGGGTCCGGCGAGGTAGGGAGAGCTCCGATGCACGCGGATCCGCGCGGATCTGGTCAAGGGCAGCTAGATCTGCTGAACGGCGGCGCGCCTGGGAGGCCTGCGGCGCGGGGCGATGCGTTGACCATGGCAGCGGGGAGAGAGAAAGAGAGAGATGCGCGAGAGGAAGAAGAGAAAAGGAAGGAAGACTAGTCGTCTCGGGTCCATCACACCACGTGGTTGCTCGTGAGTGGGTCGCATCACGCGCGCGTAGACTGGACCGGCCGAAGCTTCGGCCGGTGCCCTGGTCCCAAACGTTTCCCTATAAAATTTAGCATGTTTCCTGACAAATCTAAGCTTGTTATATCAATTTGATGTTTGAGGTGCTAGTAACTTTGTTTTGCGTGGACTAGTAACTATTTGTTTCATAGATGGAAAGGCTAAGAGCATCTACGGCCAAAATGTGGAAATCTCATCCCCAAACATGCATCCGCTGACATGCCTAGGCAGTGGCCGGGCGTTTCCATTTTGACCCCTTATATTTTCTGTCAAATAACCACGCACCTCAAATATTTCTTCCTACTACAAGGCATTTCGAAGAGCACACTGTGTGCGACCTCGCCAGAGAACGTAGCAATGGTGATGGCGAGCTCCGGCGCTGACCTTCGCGGGCGCGGCTCGAGCGTGCACCCGGCGGCCAGCGGCGCAACGGCTAGCCAGCGCGCGGCTGTGCACGCAAGCGGCCAACAGGTAGCTAGCTAGGACGCACGGGCTCGACCAACAGCAGCTCGCAGCTAGCTAGATAGTATGCAGTGAAGGAAAAATGCCCTAGAGGCAATAATAAAGTTATTATTTATTTCCTTATATCATGATAAATGTTTACTATTCATGCTAGAATTGTATTAATCAGAAACATAATACATGTGTGAATACATAGACAAACATAGTGTCACTAGTATGCCTTTACTTGACTAACTCGTTGATCGAAGATGGTTAAGTTTCCTAATCATAGACATGAGTTGTCATTTGATTAACGGGATCACATCATTAGGAGAATGATGTGATTGACTTGACCCATTTCGTTAGCTTAGCACTTGATCGTTTAGTTTATTGTTATTGCTTTCTTCATGACTTATACATGTTTCTATGACTATGAGATTATGCAACTCCCATTTACCAGAGGAACACTTTGTGTGCTACCAAACGTCACAACGTAACTGGATGATTATAAAGGTGCTCTACAGGTGTCTCCAAAGGTACTTGTTGGGTTGGCGTATTTCGAGATTAGGATTTGTCACTCCGATTATCGGAGAGGTATCTCTGGGCCCTCTCGGTAATGCACATCACATAAGCCTTGCAAGCATTGCAACTAATAAGTTAGTTGCGGGATGATGTATTACGGAACGAGTAAAGAGACTTGCCGGTAACGAGATTGAACTAGGTATTGAGATACCGACGATCAAATCTCGGGCAAGTAACATACCGATGACAAAGGGAACAACGTATGTTGTTATGCGGTCTGACCGATAAAAGATCTTCGTAGAATATGTAGGAGCCAATATGAGCATCCAGGTTCCGCTATTGGTTATTGACCGGAGATGTGTCTCGGTCATGTCTACATTGCTCTCGAACCCGTAGGGTCCGCACGCTTAAGGTTTCGATAACAGTTTTATTATGAGTTTATGAGTTTTGATGTACCGAAGGAGTTCGGAGTCCCGGATATGATCACGGACATGACGAGGAGTCTCGAAATGGTCGAGACATAAAGATCGATATATTGGACGGCTATATTCGTACACCGAAAGTGTTTCGGATGATTTCGGAGAAAACCGAAGTGCCGGAAGGGTTACCGGAACCCCCCGGGGAAGTATTGGGCCTTAGTGGGCCTGGGCGGAGAGAGAGGGTAGCATCCCAGGAGGTGGTGCACCCCCTCCCACGGGGAGTCCGAATTGGACTAGGGGAGGGGGGCGCGGCCCCTCTTTCCCTCTCCCTCTCCCTCTCTTTCCTTTCCCCTTCTCTCTTCCTAGTTGGACTAGGAAAGGGGAGTCCTACTCCTACTAGGAGGAGGACTCCCCCCTCCTTGGCGCGCCCCAAGCGCCGGCCGGCCTCTCCCCCTTGCTCCTTTATATACGGGGGCAGGGGGGCACCTCTAGACATACAAGTTGATCTTCGTGATCGTTCTCTTAGCCGTGTGCGGTGCCCCCCTCCACCATAATCCTCGATAAAATTATAGTGGTGCTTAGGCGAAGCCCTGCGACGGTAGAACATCAAGATCGTCACCACGCCGTCGTGCTGACGGAACTCTTCCCCGACACTTTGCTGGATCAGAGTCCGGGGATCGTCATCGAGCTGAACGTGTGCTAGAACTCGGAGGTGCCATAGTTTCGGTACTTGATCGGTCGGGCCGTGAAGACGTACGACTACATCAACCGTGTTGTGCTAATGCTTCCGCTTTCGGTCTATGAGGGTACGTAGACAACACTCTCCCCTCTCGTTGTTATGCATCACCATGATCTTGCGTGTGCGTAGGATTTTTTTTGAAATTACTACGTTCACCAACAGTGGCATCCGAGCCTAGGTTTTATGCGTTGATGTTGTGCACGAGTAGAACACAAGTGAGTTGTGGGCGATATAAGTCATACTGCTTACCAGCATGTCATACTTTGGTTCGGTGGTATTGTTGGATGAAGTGGCCCGGACCGACATTACGCGTACGCTTACACGAGACTGGTTCCACCGACGTGCTTTGCACACAGGTGGCTGGCGGGTGTCAGTTTTTCCAACTTTAGTTGAACCAAGTGTGGCTACGCCCGGTCCTTGCGAAGGTTAAAACAGCACCAACTTGACAAACTATCATTGTGGTTTTGATGCGTAGGTAAGAACGGTTCTTGCTAAGCCCGTAGCAGCCACGTAAAACTTGCAACAACAAAGTAGAGGACGTCTAACTTGTTTTTGCAGGGCATGTTGTGATGTGATATGGTCAAGACATGATGCTAAATTTTATTGTATGAGATAATCATGTTTTGTAACCGAGTTATCGGCAACTGGCAGGAGCCATATGGTTGTCGCTTTATTGTATGCAATGCAATTGCGCTGTAATGCTTTACTTTATCACTTAGCGGTAGCGATAGTCATGGAAGCATAAGATTGGCGAGACGACAATGATGCTATGATGGTGATCAAGGTGTCGCACCGGTGATGATGGTGATCATGACGGTGCTTCGAAGATGGAGATCATAGGCACAAGATGATGATGGCCATATCATATCACTTATATTGATTGCATGTGATGTTTAACTTAACGAGCCTAGCATATAACAAATATGGCCTCGGAACACGGAGACCGAAAGGTCGAGCGTGAATCATATAGTAGATATGATCAACATATTGATGTTCACCATTAATACTACTCCATCTCACGTGATGATCGGACATGGTTTAGTTGATTTGGATCACGTGATCACTTAGAGGATTAGAGGGATATCTTTCTAAGTGGGAGTTCTTAAGTAATATGATTAATTGAACTTAAATTTATCATGAACTTAGTACCTGATAGTATCTTGCTTCTCTATGTTTAATTGTAGATAGATGGCCCGTGTTGTTGTTTCGTTGAATTATAATGCGTTCCTTGAGAAAGCAAAGTTGAAAGATGATGGTAGAAATTACACGGACTGGGTCCGTAACTTGAGGATTATCCTCATTGCTGCACAGAAGAATTACGTCCTAGAAGAACCGCTAAGTGCCAAGCCTCCTGCAGGAGCAACACCAGATGTTATGAACGTCTGGCAGAGCAAAGCTGATGACAGCTCGATAGTTCAGTGTGCCATGCTTTACGGCTTAGAACCGGGTCTTCAACGAAGTTTTAAACATCATGGAGCATATGAGATATTCCAGGAGTTGAAGTTAATATTTCAAGCAAATGCCCGGATTGAGAGATATGAAGTCTCCAATAAGTTCTATAGCTGCAAGATGGAGGAGAATAGTTTTGTCAGTGAACATATACTCAAAATGTCTGGGTATCATAATCACTTGACTCAACTGGGGGTTAATCTTCCTATTGATAGTGTCATTGACAGAGTTCTTCAATCACTGCCACCAAGCTACAAAAGCTTCGTGATGAACCATAATATGCAAGGGATGAATAAGACTATTCCTGAGCTCTTCGCAATGCTAAAAGCCGCGTAGGTAGAAATCAAGGAGCATCAAGTGTTGATGGTCAATAAGACCTCCAGTTTCAAGAGAAAGGGCAAAGGGAAGAAGAAAGGGAACTTCAAGAAGAACAGCAAACAAGTTGCTGCTTAGGAGAAGAAACCCAAGTCTGGACCTAAGCCTGAGACTGAGTGCTTCTACTGCAAGCAAACTGGTCACTGGAAGCGGAACTGCCCCAAGTATTTGGCGGATAAGAAGGATGGCAAAGTGAACAAAGGTATAAGTGATATACATGTTATTGATGTGTACCTTACTAATGCTCGCAGTAGCACCTGGGTATTTGATACTGGTTCTGTTGTTAACATTTGCAACTCGAAACAGGGGCTACGGATCAAGTGAAGATTGGCTAAGGACGAGGTGACGATGCGCGTGGGAAATGGTTCCAAAGTCGATGTGATCGCGGTCGGCACGCTACCTCTACATCTACCTTCGGGATTAGTATTAGACCTAAATAATTGTTATTTGGTGCCAGCGTTGAGCATGAACATTATATCTGGATCTTGTTTGATGCGAGACGGTTATTCATTTAAATCAGAGAATAATGGTTGTTCTATTTATATGAGTAATATCTTTTATGGTCATGCACCCTTGAAGAGTGGTCTATTTTTGATGAATCTCGATAGTAGTGATACACATATTCATAATGTTGAAATTAAAAGATGCAGAGTTGATAATGATAGTGCAACTTATTTGTGGCACTGCCGTTTAGGTCATATCGGTGTAAAGCGCATGAAGAAACTCCATACTGATGGACTTTTGGAACCACTTGATTGTGAATCACTTGGTACTTGCAAACCATGCCTCATGGGTAAGATGACTAAAACGCCGTTCTCCGGTACTATGGAGAGAGCAACGGATTTATTGGAAATCATACATACAGATGTATCTGGTCCAATGAATGTTGAGGCTCGTGGAGGATATCGTTATTTTCTCACCTTCACAGATGATTTAAGCAGATATGGGTATATCTACTTAATGAAACATAAGTCTGAAACATTTGAAAAGTTTAAAGAATTTCAGAGTGAAGTTGAAAATCATCGTAACAAGAAAATAAAGTTTCTACGATCTGATCGTGGAGAAGAATATTTGAGTTACGAGTTTGGTCTACATTTGAAACAATGTGGAATAGTTTTGCAACTCACGCCACCCGGAACACCACAGCGTAATGGTGTGTCCGAACGTCGTAATCGTACTTTATTAGATATGGTGCGATCTATGATGTCTCTTACTGATTTACCGTTATCATTTTGGGGTTATGCTTTAGAGACGACTGCATTCACGTTAAATAGGACACCATCGAAATCCGTTGAGACGACGCCTTATGAACTGTGGTTTGGCAAGAAACCAAAGTTGTCATTTCTGAAAGTTTGGGGCTGCGATGCTTATGTGAAAAAGCTTCAACCGGATAAGCTCGAACCCAAATCGGAGAAATGTGTCTTCATAGGATACCCAAAGGAGACTGTTGGGTACACCTTCTATCACAGATCCGAAGGCAAGACTTTTGTTGCTAAATTCAGAGTTTTTCTAGAGAAGGAGTTTCTCTCGAAAGAAGTGAGTGGGAGAAAAGTAGAAATTGATGAGGTAACTATACCTGGTCCCTTATTGGAAAGTAGTACATCACAGAAACCGGTTTCTGTGACACCTACACCAATTAGTGAGGAAGCTAATGATAATGATCATGAAACTTCAGATCAAGTTACTACCGAACCTCGTAGATCAACCAGAGTAAGATCTGCACCAGAGTGGTACGGTAATCCTGTTCTGGAAGTCATGCTACTAGATCATGATGAACCTACGAACTATGAAGAAGCGATGGTGAGCCCAGATTCCGCAAAATGGCTAGAAGCCATGAAATCTGAGATGGGATCCATGTATGAGAACAAAGTGTGGACTTTGGTTGACTTGCCCATTGATCGGCAAGCAATTGAGAATAAATGGATCTTCAAGAAGAAGACTGACGCTGACGGTAATGTTATTGTCTATAAAGCTCGACTTGTTGCAAAAGGTTTTCGACAAGTTCAAGGGATTGACTACGATGAGACCTTCTCACCCGTAGCGATGCTTAAGTCTGTCCAAATCATGTTAGCAATTACCGCATTTTATGATTATGAAATTTGGCAAATGGATGTCAAAACTGCATTCCTGAATGGATTTCTGGAAGAAGAGTTGTATATGATGCAACCAGAAGGTTTTGTCGATCCAAAGGGAGCTAACAAAGTGTGCAAGCTCCAGCCATTTATGGACTAGTGCAAGCCTCTCGGAGTTGGAATAAACGCTTTGATAATGTGATCAAAGCATTTGGTTTTGTATAGACTTTTCGAGAAGCCTATATTTACAAGAAAGTGAGTGGGAGGTCTGTAGCATTTCTGATATTATATGTGGATGACATATTATTGATTGAAAATGATATAGAATTTCTGGATAGCATAAAGGGATACTTGAATAAGAGTTTTTCAATGAAAGACCTCGGTGAAGCTGCTTACATATTGGGTATTAAGATCTATAGAGATAGATCAAGACGCTTAATTGGACTTTCACAAAGCACATACCTTGACAAGATTTTGAAGAAGTTCAAAATGGATCAAGCAAAGAAAGGGTTCTTGCCTGTGTTACAAGGTGTGAAGTTGAGTAAGACTCAATGTCCGACCACCGCAGAAGATAGAGAGAAAATGAAAGATGTTCCCTATGCTTCAGCCATAGGCTCTATCATGTATGCAATGCTGTGTACCAGACCTGATGTGTGCCTTGCTATAAGCCTAGCAGGGAGGTACCAAAGTAATCCAGGAGTGGATCACTGGACAACGGTCAAGAACATCCTGAAATACCTGAAAAGGACTAAGGATATGTTTCTCGTATATGGAGGTGACAAAGAGCTCATCGTAAATGGTTACGTTGATGCAAGCTTTGACACTGATCCGGACGATTCTAAATCGCAAACCGGATACATATTTTTACTGAACGGTGGAGCTGTCAGTTGGTGCAGTTCAAAACAAAGCGTCGTGGCGGGATCTACATGTGAAGCAGAGTACATAGCTGCTTCGGAAGCAGCAAATGAAGGAGTATGGATGAAGGAGTTCATATCCGATCTAGGTGTCATACCTAGTGCATCGGGTCCAATAAAAATCTTTTGTGACAATACTGGTGCAATTGCCTTGGCAAAGGAATCCAGATTTCACAAGAGAAACAAGCACATCAAGAGACGCTTCAATTCCATTTGGGATTTAGTCCAAGTGGGAGACATAGAAATTTGCAAGATACATACGGATCTGGATGTTGCAGGCCCACTGACTAAGCCTCTTCCACGAGCAAAACATGATCAGCACCAAGGCTCCATGGGTGTTAGAATCATTACTGTGTAATCTAGATTATTGACTCTAGTGCAAGTGGGAGACTGAAGGAAATATGCCCTAGGGGCAATAATAAAGTTATTATTTATTTCCTTATATCATGATAAACATTTATTATTCAAGCTAGAATTGTATTAACCGGAAACATAATACATGTGTGAATACATAGACAAACATAGTGTCACTAGTATGCCTCTACTTGACTAGCTCGTTGATCGAAGATGGTTAAGTTTCCTAACCATAGACATGAGTTGTCATTTATTAACGGGATCACATCATTAGGAGAATGATGTGATTGACTTGACCCATTTCCTTAGCTTAGCACTTGATCGTTTAGTTTGTTGCTATTGCTTTCTTCATGACTTACACATGTTCCTATGACTATGAGATTATGCAACTCCCATTTACCAGAGGAACACTTTGTGTGCTACCAAACGTCACAACGTAACTGGGTGATTATAAAGGTGCTCTACAGGTGTCTCTGAAGGTACTTGTTGGGTTGGTGTATTTCGAGATTAGGATTTGTCACTCTGATTGTCGGAGAGGTATCTCTGGGCCCTCTCGGTAATGCACATCACATAAGCCTTGGAAGCATTGCAACTAATAAGTTAGTTGCGGGATGATGTATTACGGAACGAGTAAAGAGACTTGCCGGTAAAGAGATTGAACTAGGTATTGAGATACCGACGATCAAATCTCGGGCAAGTAACATACCGATGACAAAGGGAACAACGTATGTTGTTATGCGGTTTGACCGATAAAAGATCTTCGTAGAATATGTAGGAGCCAATATGAGCATCCAAGTTCCGCTATTGGTTATTGACCGGAGACGTGTCTCGGTCATGTCTACATTGTTCTCGAACCCGTAGGGTCCGCACGCTTAAGGTTTCGATAACAGTTTTATTATGAGTTTATGAGTTTTGATGTACCGAAGGAGTTCGGAGTCCCGGATATGATCACGGACATGACGAGGAGTCTCGAAATGGTCGAGACATAAAGATCGATATATTGGACGGCTATATTCGGACACCGGAAGTGTTTCGGGTGATTTCGCAGAAAACCGGAGTGCCGGAAGGGTTACCGGAACCCCCCGGGGAAGTATTGGGCCTTAGTGGGCCTGAGGGGAGAGAGAGGGCAGTAGCCCAGGAGGTGGCGCGCCCCCTCCCATGGGGACTCCGAATTGGACTAGGGGAGGGGGGCGCGGCCCCTCTTTCCCTCTCCCTCTCCCTCTCTTTCCTTTCCCCTTCTCTCTTCCTAGTTGGACTTGGAAAGGGGAGTCCTACTCCTACTAGGAGGAGGACTCCCCCCTCCTTGGCGCGCCCCAAGGGCCGGCCGGCCTCTCCCCCTTGCTCCTTTATATACGGGAGCAGGGGGCACCTCTAGACACACAAGTTGATCTTCGTGATCGTTCTCTTAGCCGTGTGCGGTGCCCTCCTCCACCACAATCCTCGATAATATTGTAGCGGTGCTTAGGCGAAGCCCTGCGACGGTAGAACATCAAGATCGTCACCACGCCTTCGTGCTGACGGAACTCTTCCCCGACACTTTGCTGGATCGGAGTCCGAGGATCGTCATCGAGCTGAACGTGTGCTAGAACTCGGAGGTGCCGTAGTTTCGGTGCTTGATCGGTCGGGCCGTGCAGACGTACGACTACATCAACCGCGTTGTGCTAACGCTTCCGCTTCCGGTCTATGAGGGTACGTAGACAACACTCTCCCCTCTCGTTGCTATGCATCACCATGATCTTGCGTGTGTGTAGGAATTTTTTTGAAATTACTACGTTCACCAACATGCAGCGGCCAGGGCGAGGACGCGGGCACGCGAGCGGCGAGTACGCGGGTGGCCGACGGGCATGTGTACGGCGGCCAGGACGCGAGCACGCGAACGACGTGGACGCGGACGGCCTGCAGGCACGCGCACGGCAGCGAGGACGTGGGCGGCCGGCGGGCACGGCGCAGGTAGGACGCGACGGCCGATGTCGGCGTTCTAGGAACGGGGGTCCCCAGACTTGCCTGCCTGCGGCGTGGCTCAAGCGGGGCCCAGCGCGGCCCATCTTCATCAGCTCAAGCTCAAAGAGCCTCGCGAGGGGCCAAGCCTCGCGGGGCGGACGACAGGAAGCTTCCTCAGAGGCAGCCTCATCAGGCAGGCTTGCGAGGAGGCGGAGAGATCAAGGCAGGGGTACCTCGCGAGGAACCCGTGACACAAGCCATGACGATCGAGACCAGGCGGGCGCCAGGCGGGCGCCGGCCTGCGCAGTGTCCTTGTTTCCCCTTTGGTGCAAAGGGGGCAAGCACAGGCCGAGGCATCAGGCAAAGGTTACGATTCCGGTGCAACGAGACCAAGACCAGCCGGACGGCAGGACGGAGGTCACCATGGAGCCCAAGACGATGTCATCGTCAGTGCCTTTGGCAGCTGAAGACCACCTTTGGTCAGGATAACTTGTACTAGATGTTCCCCTTCGAAATGGCCAATTGTTGGCGCCCTTCCCGCTCATTATTTGGGGAGAGGCCCAGGGCCTTTATAAATAGAGCTAGCCACAACAGAGTAGGGAGAGACCCCCGGAGAGATCTGGTAGAACCCCAGCGGAGAGAGAGAGAGAGGCGACTGAACTCACCCTAGCAGTTCATCGCACCAGCTCAAGGACACCTCTCGCGAGGCTGTTCTTCCCTTGTACTGTCCATCATCAGCCCCAGAGGCAATCCACCACACCACACACTGCAGTAGGGTATTACACCACAACGGTGGCCCAAACCAGTATAAACATCGTGTCTCTTGTGTTGTTCATCATTTTCATCTTAGTTCGCACGAGAGGATCGGACGTAGATCGGTAGGGGAGAGATCTCCACGCGCACCCCAGTGTTCGAACCTCAAGGGTCGGCCGGAACCCGAAACCCGACATTTGGCGCGCCAGGTAGGGGTGCGCCGGAGTCCTCCTTCCTGACGACCCGCTCTCCCCTTCATCGCATCCCGCCCTCATGGCGGACAACGCACCGCCAGCTCCAGCAACGGATGCCGACACTAGGGCCAGGGGGCTCCGGGCCTTGGCCCCTGCCTTGCGGCAAGTGCAGTGGCCGCGCAAGTTCAGGCCCGAGATGCCGCCGCGCTACGACGCCGCGACGGACCCGATGATTTTCCTGCTGGCGTACGAGGAGGCCGTCCTCGGAGCCGGGGGCGATGATCGGGTGATGGACAACTGGTTACCCTTGGCCCTCACTGGCGTCCCGTGTGCGTGGCTCCTCCACCTGCCGACGGCCTCTGTCACCTCCTGGGAGGAGCTGCGCGACCTCTTCCTCGCCCATTTCGCCGCACCAGCGCCGCCCGTCGTCGCAGCTCTCCTGGGTGGCTCCCAGGCACCACCCTCGAGTTATCACGTCAAGCCGTTCGCCCGCCGGATCAGCACCGCCTCCAGGCGCCAAGCAGCCCCCCGGGCTGGGTGGCGCCCGAGGCTGATCTAACCTTCGACTCGGAGGACCACCCCTTCAACCCCATTGGTTCGGGCGCGCTCCCGATGCTGTGCACCCCCACCATCTGCCAGGTAGCCGTCACCAGGACCCTCATCGACGGTGGTGCCGGCCTCAACGTGCTCTCGGTGGAGGCCTTCAGCCTACTCCATGTGCCGCCGGAGCGGCTCCAACCCAGCAGGCCTTTCTCGAGCGTCGGAGCCGGTTCCACCGCCTCCTTGGGATAGATCCGCCTCCGAGTGACCTTCGGTACCTGCGACAACTTCCGCATGGAGCTGATCGACTTTGACATCGCCCCTATCGGCCTCCCCTACAACGCCATCCTGGGCTATCCGGCCTTGGCTCGGTTCATAGCAGCAGCTCACCCGGCGTACAACCTCATGAAGATGCCCGGGAGCAGCGGCGTCCCACCGGGTCAGGAGACACAAGGGATGCGCTGCAGGTGCTCCGGCTTGTTTTCAGGGCGGCCGCGGTGGCGCAGCCCACTAGCACCAACGCCCTTGAGCCCAAGGGGGCTGCGCCGGCTAAAAAGAAGCAGTTGTTCACCCAAGACAAGGCGGAAACCAAGCAGGTACCAGTCGACGAGGATGGGTCCACTGGCGCCACCTTCACCATAGGGGCCGACCTCGAGCCCGAGCAGGAGAAGGCCCTAATCAGATTCCTGCGTGCGAACAAGAAGGTGTTCGCGTGGGAACCAGATCAGTTAGCGGGGGTCCCAAGGGAAGTGATTGAGCATCACCTCAATGTGTGCCCCAATGTATGCCCCGTGAAGCAGAAGGCAAGGCGGCAGTCTACTGAGAAACAGGCTTTCATCGTTCAAGAGACCCGGAAGCTAGAGGCGGCGGGGGTTATCCGCGAGGTCCGCTACCCCGATTGGCTGGCTAATCCCGTTGTCCTGCCAAAGAAGGGGGGAAGAGCGCATGTGCGTCGACTTCACCAACCTCAACAATGCCTGCCCGTAGGATCCATTTCTGATCCCCCGCATCGACCAGATAGTCGACTCCACCGCAGAGTGTGACCTATTGTGCTTCCTGGATGCCTTTTCAGGCTATCACCAGATCAAGATGGCGGTAGAAGACGTGGAGAAGACGGCTTTCCTGACCCCGTGTGGAGTGTACTGCTATACGTGCATGCCATTTGGGCTGAGCAACGCAGGCGCGACCTTTCAGCGGCTGATGCACATCGCCTTAGGCCGGCAGCTCGGGAGGAACGCTGAAGCTTACGTCGATGACATTGTGGTGAAGTCTCATGAGGCAAGAACCCTGATACAGGACCTGGAAGAAACCTTTGCCAGCCTCAACGAAGTGGACCTATGGCTCAACCCGGAGAAGTGCGTATTTGGAGTCCCCTCGGGCAAGCTCCTGGGTTTCCTTGTATCCCACAGGGGCATCGAGGCCAACCCGGAGAAGGTCAAGGCAGTCGAAGATATGAGCCCGCCGAGGACCCTCAGAGAAATGCAGAACCTCACCGGGCGTGTGACTGCATTGGGGTGCTTCATCTCCAAGCTGGGGGAACGAGCCCTGCCCTTCTTCAAGCTGATGAAGAAAAAGGGCCCCTTCGAATGGACTAAAGAGGCGGACAAGGCATTCCAAGACCTCAAGAGGTACCTTACCAGTCCGCCAGTGATGGTAGCTCCGCGTCCTCGAGAGCCCCTGGTGCTCTACCTTGCGGCCACCCCCTACTCCGCCAGCGCAGCCCTGGTGGCAGTCAGGAAGGAGCGATGTGCCAAGGCCGCATCGACCGTCCGAACTGAAGCAAAGCAGAGCCAGGAGGGCCTCACAAAGGCCGCAACAACAGCTGGAAAGGAACATTCGCAATAGGAGAACGCGCCCGGAGCAAGAGAGGCCTCTTCTGGTGACCAAGCCCCAGGGGCTCCATCGTCTCCAGAGACGCCTCGACCTCTGGAGGATGCAAGCAGCGCCAACACCCTCAACCTCGTCGAACATCCCGTGTACTTTGTCAGCACGGTGCTACGGGACGCAAGGGCACGGTATCCTATGCCTCAAAAACTCCTCCTCGCGCTACTAGTGGCCTCGCGAAAGCTGCGCCACTACTTCCAAGGACATCCCATCAAGGTCGTCTCAGCATACCCCTTGGAAAGAGTGCTTAGGAGCCCCAACTCAGCTGGAAGGGTCACCGAATGAAACATTGAGCTACAGGCATTTCAGCTAGAATTCAGCACGACCAGAGTTATCAAGGGAGCCGCACTTGCAGATTTCGTGGCAGAATGGGCAGAAGCGCCGGGTCTCGAGGCAGGCGAAGAACGATCACTTTCCCCTTGAAGTGAAGCACCGGTCGGTTGGGTCGTGTACTTCGATGGGGCATTCTCCCGACACAGTGCAGGAGCTGGCGCAGTGCTTGTGTCCCCTACCCAGGACAAACTCTATTACGTCGTGCAACTCTGCTTCCAGCACGGAGAGAAGGTCTCCAACAACATAGTAGAATACGAAGGCCTGATAGCAGGCTTGAAAGCCGCAATCGCCTTAGGGGTAAAGCGCCTCACCATCAAGGGCGATTCACAGCTCCTCGTCAACTTCTCCAATAAGATATACGAGCCGAAGGACGAGCACATGGAAGCTTACCTCGCTGAAGTCCGCAGGATGGAGAAACAGTTCTGGGGGCTGGAGCTGCAGCATGTGCATCGCGGCACCAATCAGGAGGCTGACGACATTGCCAAGAGGGCGTCCAGGCGGCTGCCGCAGGAACCTGGCATCTTCGAGGAGCGGCTCTTCAAGCCCTCGGCGGCGCCATCGCTATCAGGCGCGGTGCAGCCAAGGGAGGAGCCTCCTCAGCCGCCTGCCTCGGGAGCTCCGGTCTGCGGCCCGGCATCAGGGGCACGCCTGCTCCTGGAGTTGGAGCCTCAGGAGGGATGTTGGATCCCAGAGCTCAAGGACTACCTGATGCAAGGGATTCTGCCGGAGAACGGGGAGGAGGCGGAGCGTGTGGCACGGCAGGCCACGGCTTATTGCATCCAGGATGGCGAGCTCTACAGGAAGCAGCCAAATGACGTGTCCCTACGTTGCATTTCCAGGGAGCAAGGAAAGGAACTGCTGGCGAACATACACAGCGGAGATTGCGGGTACCACTCGTCGTCACGAACCCTCGTCGGCAAGGCGTTCCGCAGCGGGTTCTACTGGCCCACAGCACTCAGCGACGCCGTTGAGCTGGTGAAGGCTTGCGAGGCCTGCCAGTTTCACACTAAACAGATCCATCAGCCTGCGGGGGTCTGCAGACCATACCCCTCTCCTGGCCGTTCGCAGTTTGGGGGTTGGACATTCTGGGCCCGTTCCCTCGGGAGCCAGGGGGCTATCGCTACCTCTATGTCGTCGTGGACAAGTTCACCAAGTGGGCGAGGTGGAAGCTGTCCGCATAATCCCGGCAGGCTCGGCAGTCAAGTTCATCAAGGGCCTCGTGAGCCGGTTTGGGGTGCCTAACCGCATCATCACTGACAACGGTTCACAATTCACCAGTAATCTCTTCAAAACGTACTGTGCTAACCTTGGAACGCAGATATGCTACGCTTCGGTAGCACACCCCCGGAGCAATGGCCAGGCTGAACGAGCCAACGTGGAGCTCCTAAGGGGCCTCAAGGCCAGGACCTTCAAGAAGAAGCTGGAGGCCTGTGGCAGGGGCTGGCACGACGAGCTCCAGTCCGTGCTATGGTCAATCCGCACGACAGCGACAAAGCCGAGTGGCGAGACCCCGTTCTTCCTCATCTATGGAGCGGAGGTTGTTCTCTCTCACAAGGTCAGACGTCGCTCCGCACGATCCTGGCATTCGACGAGGCTCAGCAGGACGCCATGCGGAGGACGGATCTCATGCTGGGGGAGGAACGCCGTCGGGAAGCCGCACTGTGAGCGGCAAGGTATCAACAGGCGCTACGACGATACCACAGCCGCAACATCCGCCCCAGGACCCTTGACGTAGGGGATCTCGTGCTCAGAAGGGTTCTCTCCAGGGAGGGCCTGCACAAACTCTCTCCCATGTGGGAGGGCCCGTTCAAGGTTGTTCATGTTTCCAGGCCTGGCTCCGTGCGCTTGGAGACTCCGGAGGGAGTACCCATCCAGAACCCATGGAACATTCAGCATCTCCGGAGGTTCTACCCCTGAGTGAAGCCGCTGCGTTTTGGAAAAGGCCCGGTGCCTGTGAAGAAGGCAAATGCCTATGAAGCCGCTGCATTTTGGAAAAGGCCCAGTGCCTGTGAAGAATGCAAATGCATGTGAAGCCGCTGCGTTTTGGAAAAGGCTCGGTGCCTGTGAAGAAGGCGAATGCCTGTGAAGCCGCTGCGTTTTGGAAAAGGTCCGGTGTCTGTGAAGAAGGCAAATGCCTATGAAGCCGTTGCGTTTTGGAAAAGGCCCTGAGCCTGTGAAGAAGGTGAATGCCTGTGAAGCTGTCACGTTTCAAGAAAGGCCCGGTGCCTGTGAAGAAGGCCAATGCATGTGAAGTTCGCCGCCCGTGACACTCTCACGTAATAATGAGTGGGGCTGTACACGCCCCGGAGTCTCCGGAGTGCTGCCCTCGGGCCTCGGGGGCTCCCGCCCATGCCCAGTGGCAGCACTTAGCTCCGCGCTGGTGAGAAGACGTCGAAGACTAGAATAGGTGCCGGACGCGGCTTTCCCATTTGCTTTCCGCAGTTGGCTTGTTTATTCCCGTTTGAAGTTTTTATTGGAGTTGCTGATGTTTCTGGCTTGTGGCTCTTTCTCTTTCTCGCTCGCTCGCCTCGTTTTCTCTCGCGAAGTCTCGCGAGGGAGGATCGCGGGCGCCCTCGCGAGTGTTTTCTGCCCTGATCGTTTGGAGCTTTCCTATCCGAGTCCTATGCAGGAGCACCCCTCCCAGTTCGTGCCCCACGGGCATCGCGGCATGAGCGCAGGACCTGGGCCGATCGCCCCCATAGCTAAGACCATAAGTTACCCCTCCTACTGATCCTTGCAGGGCACGAAGCGCACGAGGAGGCCACGACCTTGGGAGGCGAGGACCGCGCCAAGCCCCACCGAGCTAAAATAGTTCCCGCACATGGGAGCGCGGCGCAAAAACACGGCGCAGAAATCACTACTAGGAAAAGGCCTACTAATGGCGCACCGGTTTTGCCTACTAATGGCGCACTACCAGTGCGCCATTAGTATCACGCCACTAGAATTTTTTACTAATGGCGCACCACTGGTGCGCCATTAGTATCTGGTATGCTAATGGCGCACCAGGAAGTGCGCCATTAGTATGTAACACCATGCGCCATTAGTATGCCTCCCGGGGGGCCATATGTAACCATCTGCTTTGTCATACTAATGGCGCACTCTGTCTTGATGCGCCATTAGTATCCTTTGGCATACTAATGGTGCACCTTGTGGTGATGCGCCATTAGTATGAATATTTGGTTTTTTTTACTTTTCTGATTTTTGCACAGGTTACAAAATATATTATTGGACAGAATATAGACAGCAGCACACAGCAATAGCAGATTCATCGAATACAATAGAAGATTAGTCTCTGAATACAATTCATCATATTAGTCTCCGAATTCAAAAGACCGAACAAAGATAAAACATTACAAGTCTCAAGACCGCGAGTATCGAGTTTGTCTTCACATTACAAATTTGATATCGATCATCTAAACTACCATCACATAGAAGAGAGTTGCGGTCATCACGATGAGCATCATCGCGATCAAACTGGTCTTCATCCGGTTCCTCCAACGCTCCCTCCTCTCTCCCGCTAGATAGCGGGCGTATCTAGATTCGGCCTCTGCCCTAGTGGTGTACCCTTTGTAACTGTTACCGCTGAAACGGTGAACCTGTCTCCGACACTCCTCCTAGTCGTCGTAGACTCCGGGAACCTTACCCTTGTACACGACATACGACGGCATCTCTATGCACAAGCCAAACAACAGACAATACATAAGCAATATGTAAGTATGCAACAAAAGGATCGGAAGAGAAAAGCAAGACATTAATAGCACGATTCATGGTCCTACTAATAAATAGCATCGATTACATCTAAGTTGAACAACTGTCCAAACCAAAGAGACATACGAATTCATTAAAGTTTAATTACAACATGAGCCAATCAATGTTTCAGAACTACACATCACTACTTTCGACTCGACTCATCGGACAGGAGCGTGGATGAAGCCGCCGTCTATCATGATGGTCATGAAATCGCGGGCGTTGTCACCCTGCATTTGTAGCTTTTCATCTATCTCACTGTTGGACGGTTGATATCTGAGCAAGAACTGCCCCGAGGTATGAAGGACATCTTGATGGATGATGTCTGCAAACTCCGACTAGATGCGAAAGAATTCTTGTCTGAGGTCCGCGTCCTGGATTGCCGACAAGCTCGCGGCCCAATCTTTGAGATTATCTGGTAGCAGAAGGTGATGATGGTCCCTTACGATCGCCCGCATGTGATGGAGGGCGTAGTAGGCATCCTTCTGACCGCCAGGCGGCTGCTTGACGCAGCAGAACTTCGTATTGTGTGAGAACATGTGCTTGCCGTACTTACGAACTGCCCTGGTGAAGGTGCCTCCAGATTTGGTGTAGCCGGGGAGAACATCATCAAGAACTTTCTTGACATTTGTGTAGTCTATCTTGGAGTTACGGTTCGGGTCTAAATACGTGGCCATCGAATATTTCGGGCTTAAGAGGATGAATGTGCAATGTGTGTCACTTCACAGAACACGGAATGTTAGAAAAAAAAAAGAACGATCGAAATCTAAGAAATCATATGTTACGGGGCGGTTAAGGGATGACTTACTCAGGAAAGTAAGGCACAAGGAAGTTATCCTTATCTGCGTTTGCCAGAATGATGCCTTCGAGGTGTGAACTCGCAACTTGGTGGTCCCCAGCGCTGCTCAAGTGCTTGGCACGCATGTAGAAGGGGTCGACTATCACGATGTCCGGGGTCTTGTCTCTAATGATCCACATCTCCATACTCAGCGAAAACAGCCGAACGAAGGTGTAGTGCAGCGGATGAAGGTTAAACATAGCAAAGATGTCATCAAACCGCAGGACGATCGTACCCCCGATGTCGCCATCCACAAAGCCCTTGCCCTCTGGCACCTTGTCCACGAAAACCGGGTATGCCACATCCTTCTCTCTGAGACGCCGCTTCTCCAAAGAAAGAACACTGTCGTGCAGACTCCGCATAGCACCGGTTGCAGCATTGAGCATATTTGGCGGTAGCATCGCCCTACCCGCCACATGCACCCTCCTCGAGATATCCTTAGGTGAAGGTGTCCCGTCCTGAGCACGGATCGAACTTGGTGCCGGCTGGCTCGCACCGGCGCCCTTGTTAGTCTTTCATTTCCATCCCTTCTTCTTGATCTCCTGTAATGGGACCGGGTTCTGCTCACAGACCGCCTTCTTGAGCGTGTTGGGGCTGACAATATTTCGCACCTCAGCTATCTAAGGCTCGGTGAAGGCGGGAGCTGGAGGCGTGTCCTGAGAACTGAACACCAGACGACGCCTGTTGCAGTTGGATTTCTCCGCCGTACCAGCTAGATCGCGGTCGTCTTGGTTGGGTTCTTGAGAAAGAGGCCCACAGAACTCGTCAGCGTACCCATGTTCGGCAAAGTACTTATCAACTTTGGTAAATGTACCATCGTTGTTGTCGTCGCCGTCCGGATCCTGTGCCATAGGGCTGTCCGGATCCTGTGCCATAGGGATGTCCGGCAGGTCCGGTAGCCTTGCGGCGTTCTTGCCATGGCTTGGCGCCGGCACGTCTGGCGGTCTTGTCTGTGGGGTGGTGTCCCCCGCCCCCAAACGAATCTGGCTCTTCGGCCAAAGCAGGGGCCAGTTTACGCAGGCGCTGAGGGTCATCTCATCTTCTTCGTCGGCCCCAGTGGGTCGAATCGGAGGTAACAGCTCGTCGCAGCCTGGCAGCACCCGAACCACTTCAACCCTATACACTGTGGGTGGCATCGGATTACCGTGGAACATGGGGTTGCCCGGTTGAACGATTCTGCCCTTGGCGACATCGACCAACTCGCCGCCCACGAAGTGTAGAAGAGTGCAATGAACGTCGGCGGCGCCCTGCGAAAACATGTAGGGCGTCAGGGATGCCCAGTCAAAGGCAAGGAGATGAAGTCATCGACCGAGAGGCTTAGTTACCGTGATGCCGTCGAGCTCGGCTAATGTCGAGGCACCGCCAACGGCGGGCGTGCAATTGATGGAGGGGCCGCTTGCTGGCGAGGTGCCGGCCGGCGTACACCCGGGTGCATTAAGCTCCAATGCCCGTGCCGGCGCCGAAGACACGAATACCGCCTCCGCCGGAGACACCAATGGCGCCGCCGGAGACAACAATGGCGCCGCCTGCGCGCTGTGCGAGTTGCTAGCCATGAAGCTGGGAACCGGGGGAGGCCCCTGTGGGCCGCCCGCAATCCACGTCGTCAGCCCATGAATCAACGTAGGCACCATGGCGTTGAGCTTCGTTCCCAGTTGTTGTTCCACTTGCTCTTGGACAAGCTCCGGAATCCGCGCCACTTGTGCCTTGAGTGCTTCAACCTCGCGCGACTGGCTTTCTGAGCTGGTCTTTTTCTCCTTTCGCCCACCAGCAGTATAGTATGACGACCATTTTATGGACAAGCCTTTGCCGGCCACACTACCAGCTGACGTCGGCTTACTGAGCTTATCCTTGTTTTTCATTACGTTCAACGCCCTATTTAAAGGGGTGTCAAAAGGGGAGCTCTGAGACGACCCCGCACTACTGCTTTCAGTCTCCTTCGCCAGAACAAGATCAAGCGCCCTGGTCTTCGGATCCATGGTAAGCTCCTTTGTTATCGGGTCCTCCTTGTACCGGGCCCTGACATAGTTCCTGGTCTGCTTGTCACTGCTGTATTTCTCGAAGCGGGGCGGTAGGCCTTGCTCGGCACGCTCCGCGTCCTCCTTGTCCCATATAGGCTCCGCCACTCTGTAACCGCCGGGACCGAGTTTGTGTTCCCCTAAGTTCAACTCCCGCATTTCTTTCCCCCACTGACTTGATTCAGAGGTTGCACTTCTCTCGCACTTGATCTTGAACTCCTTGTAGTCCTCTTCGCTGATCGAAGGATTTTTTGCCTTGATCTTCTCATAACTATCACCTTCCTCAATCATTCTCTTCACCGTGCTTCTCCAAGTAGACAGGGCCTTGCTCATCCTCGTGAGGGCGGCACTGTTCACTTTATTCCCTGCGAGGCTTGTGTTTTCAAATTCAGCGGGGAACTTGTATCGTTCGTGCAGCTTCGTGAAGAGGAGGTTGCGCAAATTCCCTCGGTCCTTATGCCTAAGGTTCTCGGTGTTGATCGAGACGGTGCTCCGGAGAATGCACCCGAGATGAACCGAGTACCCCTTGACTATATGTTTGGGCTCCGTTGGATGCCCGTCGGAGTCCACTTGAGTAAATTCCTCCTTGACGGTGCGGAGCGCGTTCGGGCGCCGGTCCTTCCGTTGCTTCTTCGGTTGGCTGCCAAATGTGCGTGTGCCGCCATCATCAGTGGTGGCATCCTTGGCGGCACCATCAGTGGTGGCATCCTCGGCGGCACCATCAGTGGTGGCATCCTCGGCGGCACCATCAGTGGTGTCATCCCCGATGCCACTAGGGGTTGTGTAGTCAGGATCGGTGTCTTTCGCGGCGTCCTCATAGCGGTGAGGTTGTTCCTCCAACTCCTGGGACAGCTCCCAGAATTGCTTGCCGCCCGAACCGCCGGTCTCATCGTTGTGGGCCATGTTTCGCTCCAAATAGGAAAAAAGTTTGGTCAAAAAGTTGGTTATTGTCAAGGAACAAGATCATGGTCTCATCATTTAGGGTTTGTCGACACCGAGGCATCCTAAAAGCTAAGCTTTTATCATTTAGGGTTTGTCGACGCCGAGGCACCCTAAAAGCCTAAGCGTACATCATTTAGGTTCTCATCGACACCGAGGCACCCTAAAAGCGAATGTTTCATCATTTAGGGTTTGTCGACGCCGAGGCACCCTAAATGCTAAGTTTTCATCATTTAGGGTTTATCGATGCCGAGGCACCCTAGGTTGGGCCTAATCACTTGGCACTAATTAGTTGGCTCTATTGCCACCTATGTTGGGTTTATCATCTAGGGTTTATCGATGCTGAGGAGAATTTCTAAGTTGGGCCTAATCACTTGGCTCTATTGCCACATATGGTGTAATGCAACAAGAATAAAGGGGCAGTTGATCCTACTTAATTAAGTACTAAGATACCCCGGCCCATGCATTAGTAGCAAGTACCTCATATGTCTGATTTTTATCAAAGTCATGCTAAAATTTAGGGAAAATTTCAGCATCACCTTTGCTGAAAATAAGACATATGGAGTACCCGAATTTGCCAGAACGGAAGTTAATCGACATTCCGGCAAACTCAAGGGCCTCTCGGGGTACCTGCAAAATTATCACGACACGAAGGGCCTCTCAAGGGCCTCAAGCAGCAGCGGCGTCTCCCAGGACCCCATTTTTTTGCTAAATTTCTTTGAGCAACAATCAGAGCAGAAAATTCAGCATATTTCTATACAATTTTTTTGGTATATATCAGGTTTTGGCTGCATTTGCAAATGCATTCCATGTACTGCAACCCTCGAGAATTCCTAGCATGAGGTTTGCCCATCACTTTTGGCTCACTTATTAATCTACTCATCCTATGTCAATATCCACATGCTATGTCATCTGATGTTCCTGAATCATTGTAGTTTAGGCACCATACAAGGTTGTTAGTTTAATGTGCTTTATATCCTAGTTATACTACTGCAGGAAAGGAGGATCATCATACACATATATATGTATAGCAATTGATAGGAGCTTCATCATTTTTAGTAACAACAATACATATATAGCAATTGGAAGCAAACAGATGTACACATAAGATAGAAATGTAGTGCTGAAAGTTTAATGCTTACAAAAGACTTGCTGAAATAGTGAAAAATATGGAGTCACCAAGCTGGCTAAGAAACTCCCAAAGTCCACTAGCAAATCCAAGATCTAATCCTGTTACACACATCATAACAATTTAAGATAATTAGGATAAGGATAGTAGGAAATGAAAAAGAAAGAGCTCAAAAAACAATCACAATAGAAAAATAATAAAAACCTAGTCCTAGAAGAAAATAAATCCTAAAAGAAAAGAAATCCTAAAATCTGGAGCAAGTCCTAGCAGTAGTACTCCAACTAGATGGCCACCACTACTACTCCTATCTCTGTTTAGCATCATCCACACGATAGTCCTAACTCTGTGAATTTCAAAAATAAAATAGAAGTCATGTATATAGTTCAAAGTTTGAAACATAAGGCAAGATAGTCCCAATCTTTGAGACTTCTCTTATGGTATATATATACTGATTAATTACTGAATTTGAGCATGTTGTATCACCCGCGGACTATTACGCGGTCGCGATGACGGAGCTGGGAGTGCATGGCAAGCAAAGAGGAGAAGGTGATGTGAGATAAATAATAATCATGAGCAAATTGCAGGGAATTTGAGTTGGCCATTGGAATTTTGTTTGACACAGCCGAACAGGAAAGAAGGTGCCGTAGAAGCAGCTGCTACTGCTAGCTCCACTACATACATACTAGCCACTCTAAAACTACATCAAAATCAATGGGAGATGTATTCATAAGCAAGTTAAGCCCTGGAAGGGCGCAAATGTACAGACAAGAACAAGGCATAACACATCAAAATCTTCATAAACAAGTCATATATCATAGGAGATCTATTAAGCCCTGGAACGGCAGAGACAGGGGCATGGAGAAACGCACCTTAGTGGAGAAGAACCGGGAGGGCCAAGGGGAGCGGGACGCAGAGATCTTAGGAGCAGATACCTCCACAGACGGTGAGGCCGCGGTGGCCGGAGGTGGAAGAAGGCGCAGACGCCGTACACGGTGGAGGCGTCGGTGTCGTAGAGGCGACGGAGACCTTGCCCTGCGAGACAGAGAAGGGGTCGTCAGCTGCACAGGCGGGGGGCAAGGGAAGGAGGAGGAGGGGCAAGGGGAGGAGGAGGGTCGGGGCGTACGGTGCTGCGTCGCTGCTCGGCGCCGACGGCGAGGAGGAGTCCGGCGAGGGTCGGGGCGGCGGGGGTGGGGCGTGGGGGCGCGGGGGCGACGGGGGTGGGGGCGCGGGGGCGGCAGGGGTGTGGAGTTCGGCGAGGGTCGGGGCGGCGGGGGTGGGGGCGCGGGGGCGCGGGGGCGGCGGGGGTGGAGTCCAGTGAGGGTCGGGGCGGCGGGGGTGGAGTCCGGTGAGGGTCGGGGCGGCGGCGTCGTGGGTCGGGGCAGTGCGCGGGTGGATCTGGTGGTGAGGGAGAGAGGGTCGAAGGGGATCTGGCGAGGGAGAGGGAGGATAGCTAGGGGGAAGCTTACTAATGGCGCACCACACCTCGGTGCGCCATTAGAAATCTTTTTTTTAGATAGCAATGGCGCACCCCGCAGTGGTGCGCCATTAGAATGTTTTTTTATTACAGTTCGAGCACATGTTATATTGCACCTAACCCAATCCACATCAGAACCCACCCACTAGCCCGACTGGTTAGCACACAGCACACACACCAGGAGGTCCTGGGTTCAATTCCCAGGCTTTGCAATATTATTTTTTTGCATTTTAAATGTTGTTTGATATTTATTTGTGTTTAAATATGTTCAAACTTGTTTAAATCATAACAGTAATATTTTTTTATAAAAACAATAATAATTTTTTAAAAAATATGTTCAAATTTGTTACTTGAAAATATCATCGGCGGCGGCGGTGGAGCGGGGGAGGGTGCGGGGGGGGGGGGTGCTCGTCGGCGGCGGTGGAGGGGGATCGAGATCGAGTGTCCTCATGAATTCAAAAAGTGCCCGTGAAATTTAAAAATATTCATGATATCAAAAAGTGCCCATGAAATACAATCGTGAAATGAAGACTATGATTTAAATACAATCGATCTTAGCTAGCTATCTGTTCACAATCTTCTTGCCCTTCTTTTTCGCAAATGGAGTTCTTCTATGGAACGGACGTCCTTTAGGTAGGGTGGTCCTGTTTCTTCTTGTGGTGTGTGCTGCTACTTCATCGCCGTCGTCATGTTCGATCTTCGGGTCGCCGTACTTGTCGAAGTCTTGCTCATTGGCTACTCCATCCATTCCATTGATCTTCCTTTTGCCTCTCCTCACGACAACACGACTGGGCTTTGACGGGTCGGTAATGAAGAAGCATTGGTCCACTTGGGAAGCCAGTACCCATGGCTCATTTTTCGCGGTGACGTTTGCGCCCGCGGTCTTGGATTTGGCTTCGGGTATAACCATGGTGGTGAAATACCGGTCTTGTTTTAGGACGCTCTTGGCCCATCTGACACGGAACATCGGGACCTTCTCTACAGCGTAGCTCAGCTCCCAGATCTCCTCGATCCTTCCGTAGTATCTGTCCTTGTCGTTACCGGTGTAGGATTCCATCGTTACCCCGGAGTTCTCATAACCATCGCTCTTCATGTCCTTGTTCTCGATGTAGAATGTGTAGCCATTGATATCGTACGCCTCATAGGTCATCAGGTTGTGCTCGGCGCCCTATGACAAGGCGAATATGAGTTGTTCTTCCGCGGAAGAATCCTCATGTAAAGGGTACAACAGAAGTTTCTGCTTGAACCAACGCGTGAAACATGAGTTGTGCTCTTTGATTATATCTCCGTCCGTCCTTTGTTGGCCTCGGTCATTGTACGTCTTCTCAATAAAGGTTTTGTGCTCTACCACCCAAGGATCGACCACGCCTATGTGTTGTAGCGCGACTAGGTTTGCTCTTTCAAAGTCGGCGAGTCGACCCTCGAAGTCGACATGTATTTCGCGGCGACCCTCACGGTGACCCCATCCAGCGAGCCTGCCGAGGTGCCTGTTGACGGGAAGACCAACGGGGTTCTCGATGCCTAGATAATTCATGCAGTAGGAGATGCACTCTTCGGTCAGAAAGCCCCTGGCTATACTTCCCTCTGGATGTGACATGTTGCGAACGTATCCTTTGATGACACCATTCATCCTTTCGAACGACATTATGCTGTGCAGGAACGTCGGCTCGAGTTGGATGATATCCTCCACGATATGGACCAGCAGATGCACCATAACGTCGAAGAATGCGGGCGGGAAGTACATCTCAAGCTCGCATAGTATCACCACGATCTCTTCCTGTAGCCTTCTGAGTTGCCTCACGCCAATCGACTTCCGAGAGATGATGTCGAAAAAGTTGCATCGGCCAAATAGCGTTTCACGGACGTGCGCATCCATGATCCCACGGATTGCAACTGGAAGTATCTGCGTCATCAGCATGTGACAGTCGTGAGACTTTATCCCGCTGAACTTCTGCTTTGCTGGGTCTAGGTATCTGCTTATCTTCCCTGCGTAACCGTAAGGAAGTTTTACTCCTACGAGGCAGGTGAAAAACTGTTCCATCTCCTCCTGACTTAGAGTGAAGCACACGGGAGGGTAGTCACTTCCGGTCTTCTTGGCCTTTTTGCCTTTGCGACGAGTTTCTGTGTCCTACTTCGCCTCATCATCATCATCATTAGCGTGAAGCTCCTGCCTGATGCCCATTGATTTCAAGTCTGCCCTTACTTTCGGCCCATCTTTGGTCCTCTCTGGCATGTTGAGCAGGGTACCAAGCAGACTCTCTCAAACGTTCTTTGTGATATGCATGGCATCAAGGCTGTGAGGCACACGGTGAATCTTCTCCGCGTGCTCGTCCCAATAAATGATGCAATTGTTCATGCACACATGGTATTTCATGTGCGGTAAATTCAGAGGACACACGATTTTCTTCGCCTCCTCGAAACTGGTCGGGCACTTGTTCCCCTTGGGAAGACGTTCGTGCCAGAATGACATGTTCTCGTCGAAGCATGCATCGGTCATTTTGTGTTTTACCTTCATCTCTAGAGCCATGAACGTTACTTTCAGGCGGGTATCCTCGGGCCTGCATCCTTCATACAATGGAGTAACCGCGTCTATCTCTAGTTGATCCAGCTTGGCTTTCTCTCGGGCGGCAGCTCTTGCATTATCCGTCTGCTTGAGAAGCAGCTCTTGAATATGAGGGTCCTGCACCCAGCCTCCATCGTCGTCTGCTCCGGCATCTTCTTCTTCATGATCATGCCCTTCGTCTTGATCTTCCTCATCATCATGTACGACATCTTCTACATGATGACTGTGTACAGCATCACCGTCGTGATCATGTCCTGGAGATTCTTTGTCTTCTTGCCCGCCCTCGCCGTGGTGGTACTTGTCTTGTTGCCCTTCCTCATTTCTTGCCCGGCCCCCATGGACGACTTCATAGTCATCTTCATCACCTTGCCACCGATAGCCATCCATGAAACCACGGAAGAGCAGGTGGTCTCGCACCTGCCCAGAATCCGGGTCCGCAATAAGGCTCTTCAGCTTGCATCTTCGACACGGACATCTTATCTCCGTCTCGTTCTTTTGAAGCATCTCGGCCTCGCGGAGCTCAAAAATCTATTCACGATGCCTTCGGTCATCGTGCGGACCATGGTCGCCTGCGGGGTAGAGCAAAACGATATTTTAGAACCAAGAAAAAATTTGGCATGACCTTCCCTAAAAATAGGACCAAAAAGAATGCATAGTGCCAAAATTCTCGCCGAAACGGAAATGAATCAACATTCTGGCAAAATATTGGCAACTATCACATTTCAAATACTGGTACCTGCAAACACAAACATATATGCAACACCACAAACACATGCAACACCACAAACATACATAGATCTATCTAGGCCACAAAAAGTGCATGTGCACATTGTTGGAGCGAGCTAGGGAGAAAAAAAGTAGATCTACATCATGAAGATAGCTTTCCCCTTACTTACCTATCAAAAAAAGGTAATTTCACCACTTAATTTTGATGAATCTATGGTGGAAATGAGGTGAGGGGGATGAGGCAACCGAAAGCTTGGAGAATAAGGTGGAGGGAATTAAATGGGGAAAGTGAGTGGGTAGGTGTGGCTGTCCAAAATATCTTGTTGGGGTCTCAAGTTACTAATGGCGCACCACCTGCAAATGCGCCATTAGTAACCCTGGTTACTAATGGCGCACCTGCAGGTGGTGCGCCATTAGTAGTTTTGCAGAAAAGTAAAATATATATATATATATATATATATATATACTAATGGCGCACTTTTACAGGGTGCGCCATTAGTAGTTTAAACTAGTAATGGCGCATTGTGAGGCGGTGCGCCATTAATAGTTTTGCAATAAAAAGAATAAAAAAAATTCAGTACTGGCGCACTTCCTGTCTGGTGCGCCATTAGTATGTATGTAAAAATGAAAAAAAATTATCACTAGTGGCGCACCTATTTTCTGGTGCGCCATTAGTGTCTTCCACACTAATTGCGCATCACCAACTGGTGCGCCATTAGTATATAGTAGTGGCGCACTACTTCCCTGGTGCGCCATTAGTCTCAATCCTATCTATAGCCCTTTTCCTAGTAGTGAATAGCGGAAACAGCGCGATGGTTAAACAGCAACAGTTCTAATAAGCCCCCGCGGGGCCCTACATTACTTACTATTTTTGCGCAGGATAAGAAAGAAACAAAAACAGGCGTGATTCGTCCTGCGCCAACCCACAACGAAGGCTCGAGCTGCTCCTGGGGCTCAGGCGGATCCCTCCTCTCGCTTCACCGGGGCGCGACGGCGGGCTGACCCGCTACCTTCGCCCAAGCGAGCGCGACGGCGAGGAGGCTGGTCGCGGCCACCGCTGGAGGAGCTGCTGCCTGAGAGGGGGTCGCCGAAGCTCGGCGAGCCCCGAGCACCGCCGCCTGTACGCCAGTCGCCATCTTCATGCAGGTCAGAGTCAGGGCTGGGCAGGCGGCCGCGGTCGTCGTCTTCAGGGCAACACCCGGCACGGCGACCATCTTCCCCGAACACCCTCACGTAGAGGGTGGCGTCGCCATCAAACTTGAAGTACAGGGTGCACCACCGGCTTAGGCTACGCGCGCGGGCAAACATCTGGATGGGTCTGCCGACCACACGATGAACTCCGGCAGCACCTCCGCAGAGCGAAAGCGTGGCCTAGGTCGGCAACCGGGCGCTCACCACCGCGCCGGGAACCGCCTCCATGGCCGCGGGAGGCCACCACGGGGACCGTGGTATACTTGCGAGGGCGGCCTCGGCCGCGCTTGGCCGGAGGGGAGTCAGGCCCAGCCTAGGGGGGCTTTCCTTTCTCCGCGGCCGAGAATCTCTTGGGAGCCATGGGAGCGACGAGTAATCAAGAAGAAAGAAAGGAGCAGCAAGGAGGGATGGGCCGAAGGGGGTCGCCCAGCCCCGTACTTATAGTCGGAGGAGGCCAACCGCCATGCACCACGATCGCAGGTAATCATGACCAGTTTCTCTGCATGCAGGGACTTATCAAGTCATGCGGTCACCGAGGTGTCGTGGGGAAGCGCAGTCGCCCACGTCCAATCAATCGCCACGTGGCGCCCAAGGCCGCAGGCTGATAGGGCTCACGGCGCTTCGCGCTTGCCCTTTCGTTTTCCTACTGGGCCCAGCCCGGGCACACCTTGGGCCCGGGGGCTACTGTCGGCGTTCTGGGAACGGGGGTCCCCAGACTTGCCTGCCTGCGGCCTGCGGCGTGGCTCAAGCAGGGCCCAGCGCGGCCCATCTTCATCAGCTCAAGCTCAAAGACCCTCGCGAGGGGCCAAGCCTCGCGGGGCGGACGACAGGAAGCTTCCTCAGAGGCAGCCTCATCAGGCAAGCTCGCGAGGAGGCGGAGAGATCAAGGCAGGGGACCTCGCGAGGAACCCATGACGCAAGCCATGATGATCAAGACCAGGCGGGCGCCAGGCGGGCGCCGGCCTGCGCAGTGTCCTTCTTTCCCCTTTGGTGCAAAGGGGGCAAGCATAGGCCAAGGCATCAGGCAAAGGTTACCATTCCGGTGCAACGAGACCAAGACCAGCCGGACGGCAGGACGGAGGTCACCGTGGAGCCCAAGACGGCGTCATCGTCAGTGCCTTTGGCAGCCGAAGACCACCTTTGATCAGGATAACTTCTACTAGATGTTCCCTTTCGAAATGGCCAATTGTTGGCGCCCTTCCCGCTCATTATTTAGGGAGAGGCCCATGGCCTCTATAAATAGAGCTAGCCACCACAGAGTAGGGAGAGACCCCCAGAGAGATCTGGTAGAACCCCAGCAGAGAGAGAGAGAGGCGACTGAACTCACCCTAGCAGTTCATCGCACCAGCTCAGGAACACCTCTCGCGAGGCTGTTCTTCCCTTGTACTGTCCATCATCAGCCCCAGAGGCAATCCACCACACCACACACTGGAGTAGGATATTACACCACAACGGTGGCCCGAACCAGTATAAACATCGTGTGTCTTGTGTTGTTCATTATTTTCATCTTAGTTCGCACGAGAGGATCGGACGTAGATCGTTAGGGGAGAGATCTCCGCGCGCACCCCAGTGTTCGAACCTCAAGGGTCTGCCGGAACCCGAAACCCAACAGCCGACTTCGACCGGCAAAGAGATAAGAGAGAGGAAGGAGTGTGTGTGTGTCTGCAGATGGGACCGCGTAGGGTGCCGGAGCTAGCAGCCTCAAATCTTTCCCAGATTTGATATGGGTTTGAGGGGTGTTCGGACGTTTAGGGACTAAGTAAGGGATCCGATTCAGTCACGTCTTTTGACTGAACATTGACCGGACGGCAGTTTTCGACGTTTATGGAAGGGAATAGGTGTCTGGCCATAGATACTCTAAAATGCTTTACTTGTTGAACCGAAGGTACTGAAGCACTCATGATTCCTTTTCCCTTTTCGCATTGTTAAGAGTCACTAGCTTTTCGTAACTCTTATTGAATATAGTAGTACTTTTCTATATTTCTCGTTTATATATTGTCTTAAAGATTATGATATTGCTTCCAAATTTTCAGACATTTTTCTCCATTTGATTCCTAAAGAATAATATATTTTTCTTAGTTTATTTAAAAAGACTCATTACTTTGAGAGCGTTGCTACCCGTAGCATAAATTCCTTCTACAACAGATGACAGGAGTTCTTGATTTCCTTCTTTGTTTTCAATCTGACTAGTCTATGTTAGGGTTGTACAAGGATCGTGCAGGAAAGTAACATTTGCACATCATTTTTGTTATTACTTTGATGAATTCTAGGGAATACTTGGATATTGTTTTGCTTTTCGGGATTTTCTTAAATTATCTTTTTTCTATAATTTTCTGAGCACCACTTAGAACCATCACCTTGACATATCAGGATTCGAAACAAACTTGGACAAGCCAGCACATGAGTAGACGGTAGGGGGCAAATAGCATTATAGCACATATCTCGGCCAGGGGCTGCCTATTTTTAGGAAAACATTGTTCAGTCGGCATGTGTTCATACTGAATCCAAGACGCCTTATACCAGAGAAAAGAGGCCTGTTGCTGCACGTACGTGTTCATAGCTAAACACTTCACGCTAGGGAGCCGCGCATCAGCGGCTTGTTAGTGGTCGTTCGGTAGTCGGTGATAGTGGTCGTTCCATAGTCTAGAAATTTTGATATAATTTTTATTATGTTTGATTGAGGTGCTTTTTACTTTCGATGAATTTATAATAGATCTGAATCTTTTTCAAAAGAAGAATACTCTTCACACTAGACAGTTAAATATGGTAACAAACACCACACAATGCATATATTCTTCGGCTACAGTTCAGCAAAGTAGTCAGAAACTTTGCATCTCAATGCATTGAGTTGGTAGAACAAGAAGTTATGTACACGTATAGAAATAGACACCCCGCTATGACACCAGAGGAAGTCCAGCCTCCTGGAAATTAGGCAAACAATATTAATTGTAAAAGGTTCCAGTACAAATGTTCCTGGTACAAATGCCAAATGGGAGACCATACAATTCAAATCCTTGATGGATGTAGGAAATATGCACGAAAAGTATTGCACAAGGAAAGACAGTCCACAACACTATGTGGCAACGGCAAGACCCTATACCGGTTTAGAGAGTTACTCCCAACGTCGTAGTTAGTGGGTTTGGCACTTCTGTGTGGCACATAATAGGAATCAACTTTCCCATTGATTTTCTCATTGAAATCGAAGCTCAAGTAGGAGTAGATAGTGCTACCCTTTATGAAGGGGAAAACCCTCGGGCAGACCGAAAGAGAGAAACACTTGCCTAGAAACAATGCCCGGTCGTTGAATCCCTTGATCAAAGATAAAGCCTTCGTCTCCAAATCCACAAGATACACGTCATACCTCATAACGAGAAATTGACGGTGCACCAACACCAACTTCCCACCGTTGTCCACCAGATGCACTGTTCGACGTGCCGGGGAAACTGGGTGGCGTAGTTCAACAACCACCTCTAGTCGTGGATCTATGGGGATGTTTGTTTCCAGGGACTTTTTTGTGTAGGGACTAGAAAAAGTCTCTCTTAGAGACTTTTTTACCAAACGGAAGGGATTTTTTAGAGACTAAACTAGGCATTTGGGACTAAATGAAGAAGACTCTCAAGGAGAGTCTTTTTTGGGACTTTTTGTGACTTTTCCAACAATGCCCCTCCATGCATTCAATGGCCCGCCACCCCATGGTGTTGTTTGATTGTTATTTTTCTATATACTAGGGGCAACATGGTCATTTAATAACCTCTAGAAAGGGACTAGAGACTTTTTAATCTCTGAAAACAAACATGGAGGAACTTTTTAGGGACTAGAGACTTTTTAGTTGGGACTAGAAAAAGTCCTAGGACTTACTCCCTCCGTCCGGGTTTATTAGGCATAAAGACAACTTCTCTTAGACCAAGACACATAGTAATTTGCTCACATTAATTCTTCCATTCCACTCCCAATGCACTCTCTCACATGCATGCATCCAATGAAAAAGCACACATGAAGTGTATTAACTTTTCTGTCATGGCACCAACAACAATAGCTTTCAATACAACCAATGAAATGGTTGCATGCATGCACCTTTCCAACGCGGGGCCTTATAAAAGGGGACATGTTTGTGATGCTGAGAGGCCTAATAAACCCGGACAGAGAGAGTATGAACCAAACAGGGCCTATGTTCATTTCAAGTACCATGAGTTTGTCATTTATCACACAGTAGAAGCGGCCCATGAACATTAAAGGAGTTGTATATGTTGAGCTTTCGTACCGTATTATCTTCCAACACGCGTCACCAGGCTTGGCAATGCCTAGGAGCCCGGGAACGTGAAGCACGAATGATATAGAATCAGTGCCAATGAAGGAACCCCACACTAATAATTGGCCCTCTAAAAGGATACGGCGGCTGTTCGACTTGAGCAATGTGGTCACCGGTGGGAACTCTATGAGGTGGTGTGTGAGCGGGTTTAGTAGCCGAATGTAGATACGCTCGTGGAGTAGCATGAGGAGACCCTCAGGAGTCGACGTGAGCATCATGTGGGCGTTGAGCTCCAGGAGATCCACTTTTATGGTCTCGCCGGTGGAAAGGTTAAGGAAGCGACGATAATACGAAAGGGCGAGTTGCTCCCGAAGCATGATCCAGCGACGGGGGTGAAGACGGCGGTCCAGGCCATCGAGCCCACGCGGATCGGTAGAGCACCGCCGCCATGCACGGCACGCTGCACGAAAGCGGATGTAGTCTGCCACGTCGTGGTCGAGGACGCGATCGGCGATCACCCCGGCCGGCCCGTCAGAAAGACTCGCCCAGTCCCTCCTGTGGCAACACGGGTCAGAAGACAGGGATCGAATACTGCTGAATTTTAGTGGAAAACCAGGGAGAAAGATGCACGTACCGTCCATTGGGCACCGTGCGTGCGCGCTTTGCCCCCCAATCACAAAAAGGCTTCATGGTCGTACTGGTACCGGCGGCGGTGATGGTTCGGGCCGCCGGGTGGGCGGAGGAGCAGCATGAGCAGCGGTGCGGTAGGGTTCTCGACCGCCGCCAGGCTCGCCCGTGGGACTCTTTCTCTGACATCCTCCTTCGTGTTTGAGCCCGATCGATGCCGTGCTGCTGCCTTTTACGCATCGTGGGCAGTGGTTCCGGACGGATCCCGACTCGGCACTAGGTACAATTCCGTCGCTTACGCGTTTCCGAGTTTACTACGGATCTACGATGCTATTCCTGGTCCGTTGGGTGGCTGCTTTGTACTCCGGATGATTTCTCAGGTGTTTTGTGGGACATATAAGGCCCTGAGCAGGTCGCACTCGGCTCGAGCACGCCCAGCCGGCGGCCCGGATGAGGCCTTTGTGGACGTAGCTGCACTGTTCGATGCACACCAGGTGCCTGTGCAAATGCACCATACGTCCACACCTATGGTGCTCATTGTGTTTTTTACATGGCAATGTTGATTCTGCGAGCCATCGCGTCGGCCCTTGAGCTCAATCCGCTGGACGGCGCTGAGAGCTACCTCCGGTAGAAGGAATCGGTGCTCCTCCGCTTCCACGCCCTAGACGTCGCCCATGTGCTCACCACGCGCCACATGCTCGCCGTCGCCGTGCTCTCCAGAGACCACTCGACGATCGGCTCCCACTATGATGGCCCGGCAGCGGCAAAGAAGAAGAAGTGGGCGCCCATATGGCATCTTTTATCAAAAAAAGAAGAGAAAAAAAGATGCCATATGCCGCGGCACATCCTCGCAACGCTCTGCGACTGCATCTCCCCCGACCACATCTACCACACCACCACCGTGGTGTGCACGTACGACCTGGACATGTGCCGCGTCACGCGGCAGCTGTTCGAACCACTTCGTGTTGGGCGACAGTTAGCCGTTCCTAGAGCAGATCACGCACGCCGAGGCTCTGGGTAAGCCCCCATACAAAAACGACGTTGAATTGGCAATGGTTATATTGAACAAGCTTCCGAGTGACTTCGCTTGTAAACCAAGACGCAACTCGATCAATTGTGAAGACAGAGTAAGCATGGGCACAAGTGGCATCGAAGATGAATATAGCAAAGGATCAATTGTGAAGACAGAGTAAGCATTTTAGTCCATTTTGTTTCCACCCAATTTTGATGTTGACTAGGCTTGCTACTTCGAGCGGTTTTTTCTTTGTAAGACAAAATTACCTAAATGTTTAGGAGGCCCCTACTTTACTTCCTAAAAGAAAAAAAAATCCTACAACGTGTGTTTTCATATCTAAACTCTTCACACTAGATGCTTAGAACACCTCTAATCAGAACCCCACCCCAACACACACACACATTGTTCTTGTCCCTATATGGGAGAATATCAGGTACTCCGGGAGCACCTAGGCTTACATGCTCTGGGAGCTCCTCAACCGTATGATCCGAGATCCAGTGTCCATGGAGAGAGCTTGCACATTTTGCAAAAAAAAAACAAGGAGTCTGGTAATTACGTATAGGTCCCGCGCATCCTTAGATGACCATTGGATCTAGATCCAACGACGTAGCTCACGCTAGAGCACCTGTCCTTGGGTGCTCCCGAAGCACAGGATATTCTCCCGTACATGTATGTTCGCCCAGACAGGACTGGGGCAAGAGAGAGAAGAAAAATGCCACACAATTGGACCCCTCAAATCCTCCTCATATGTCTGGGCTATCCCACTTAGCCTTTTCTCTTTCTCTCTTCATCCGCTCAATCATATGCGTGTGTCCAGACAATTGTGTGTGTGTGTGGGGGGGGGGGGGTGCATGGCTACGCGGTCGGACAAATGAGGGTTCAAAACAGACATGCCTGAACATTGTGTGAACGCATTTGCAGACGCATGAAGGGCCAAATTTGCCCCATCCCGTTGGAGATGCTCTTACATATGGTAACATGCAACTCCTCAATGCATATGTGTCTGAGGCTACAATTCATCAAAGTATAGTTATTCATATGAAAAGTTTTTCGTGAGAAAAATAATATATCTCAGTGAATTGAGTTGATAGAAGAAAAACAATTATGTAATAAGCATTGAAATAGACATCCCACTTTGTACACATTTAGAAGAAAAAGTCAAGCCTCCCCAGAACTAGCCAAACACTATTAATTGTAAAAGGCTTTGGGTACAAATGGAAAATGGGAAAACCTACAACTCAAATTTTTACATGTCAATATAAATTATTGGTTTTAAATATAGAGAATATGCTTTGAAAGTATTGCACAAGGAGAGACAATCGACAATACTATGCGGCGACAACAAGACCCTATGCAGCCAGTTTCGGGACTTGTCCCAGATGATGTAGTTATTGGGTTTGGCCCTTCGGTCTGGCACATAATAGGCCTCAATTTTCCCATTGATTCTCTCGTCGAAATCAAAGCTCAAGTAGACAGTGCTGCCCTTAATGAAAGGGAAAACCCTCGTGCACACTGAAAAGGAGAAACGTTTGCCCAGAAACAGTGCGTGTCCATCGAATCCCTTGACCGGAAATACAGCCTTCTTTTCCAAATCCACACGATACACGTCATATCTCATCGAGCAAGGTTGCCCGTGCACAAACATCAACTTTCCACCATTGTCCACCAGGTGTGATGTATGAGTCACTGTGTAAATTGGCTTACGCAGCTTTGCAGCCACCTCCAATCGTGGGAATGTGCTCGTTTCCAATACCATGAGGTTGTCCTGGATGACACAGTAGAAACGACCCAAGAACATGGAAGGAGTTATATATGGCGAGCTTTTGAACTGTATTACCTTCCAACACTTGGCAATGCTTAGGTGGCCGAGGGAGGGGAAACAGAGCACAAATGAGATAGGATCAGTGACAATGAAGGAACCCCACGCTAATAATTGACCATTAAAAAGATCATAGTGATGGTCTGAAGGCAGCAACGTAGTCACCGGTGGAAGCTCTATAATGTGGCGTGTGAGCGGATTTAGTAGTCGAATGTGGTTGTACTCATCGAGCAGGATGAGGAGGCCCTCGGGGGTGGACGTGAGTGTCTTGTGCCAGAGAAGCACCAGGAGATCCACTTCTATGGTCTCGCCAGTGGAGAGGCTGAGAAACCGACGGCGGTGGGGAATGGCAAGTTTCTCCCGGAGCATGATCCAGTGCCGAGGATGAAGACGGCGGTCGAGCTCGTCGAGCCCTAGCGGATCGATGCAACACCGCCGCCAAGCACGGCATACAGCACGGAGGCGGATGTAATCGGCCACGTCGTGGGCAAGGATGTAATCGGCGATCACGCCAATCGGTCCATCAGAAAGATTCGCCCAGTCCCTCCTGTGAAAACACGAATCAGAAGACCAAAATCAAATAAATTTCATTGAAGCACGTACGTACCATTCAGTCGTAGCCACGGAGCGGCGGCCATTGAGCACCGTGCGTGGGCGCTTTGTTCCCCAATCACAAGAAGGCTTCGTCTTCATCGTCGTACAGGCAGGGGTGATGGTTGGGGCGGAGGAGGAGAATGAGCAGCCCTGGAGGTGCGACGGGGTTCTGGACCGGCGCCTGGCGCGCCCGTGAGACTGTTTGTCCGCCATCCGAGTGCGCACGCCTGTAAGCCGGGGGTAGTGTAAGCTCCCTCTGTGGTCCGCGATCTGTGCGTTTATATGCCCGATATAAGAATCTCAAAAATAAGAAGGCCGAGTAGGGTTGTGGACGGATACGTCTCGGTATCACGGCACTAGGCTGAGTGGGTTAGAGCGAAAATCCTACACTTACGGAAAGAGTGCTACAGGCTGGTTTCACGGGGAGATGTGTCCTCCTCTCCACCATGAATTCACCCCTCCTTGATTTTAGCTGGCCCCATCCTTTGATTTTAACTGGGTCATGTCAGTCCGTAACTTCCCTTCTGTGAGAAATCGCATGTAGATGTAGCAAAGCTCAGGTTAGAGTCCGTGTCGTTTTATTGTTGCACCCACCCACGTCCGTGTGTGTATATATTACCATATATTACCACATACAGCACCTCGCGGTCCTCGTACCAGGCCGTGAGATAGTGGCAAGAAAAACAACATTGCCAGGCGCGCGTCGATGTCGTCGCCGGCGCCGCCTCTGCTCCCCATCGCGCCGCTGGACGGAGAGAGCGGCTACCTCCGCTGAAGGGAGTCTGTGCTGCTCCGCCTCCAGACCCTCGACGTGGCGCACGTGCTGACCGAGGAGCGCCCCGCCGACGAGAATACGGCCGCCGGCAAGCGATGGGCGCGCGCGGACGCCATGTGCCGCGGCCACATCCTGGCCACGCTCTCGGACCGCCTCCTCCAGGTCTACGCGCCCCACGCCACCGCGGCGGCCGTGTGGCGCGCCGTGGCGCGCACCTACGACCTGGACATGTCGGTGGATGATCCCTTACTCAACGTGCCCCGTGAGAAGGCCGGGACGTTCCGGTACGCGGAGGGCGAGCCCGTAACGGAGCAGCTCGCGCTCCTGGAGAGCTTGGCCACCAATGCAAAGCTCGGTGACTTCAGCATAACTTTAGTCGTGATGTCACAGTTCCCGACGTTGAGACAGGAGGTCATCAAGCGGGGTCGCTTGGGCATGGACGAGATCTGGGAGATCGCTCGGCGGCAGGAGGTGGCTGCCAGGGTAGGAAAAAGAAACTCGTGTTAGAGAGTCTTTGGCGAAAAAACTAGGTTTCCGGTCGTCTGTCGGCTTGCATGCATAAGTCAGCCCATGTTACTCCATGCTCGCCCAAGGCAGAACCGCTCTTCTCTTCAACAACGCCCAGCTACCTCAAGTCATTTGCCATACTCACGATCACGTGGAAGATATGGGAGGCTGGGAATGCCAAAAACTTTCGTAATGAGATGGTAACCTCCAATGTTGTAGTAATAGCTAAGACTATTAGAGACCACTTTACTCTCTGGACTAATTGGCTACGTAAGCCGGAACAGAAATACCATGATAGGCTATGGTGTGATCATCGGTCTTGAAATATATTGAGGTGGGGACTCCCCCTCCCTCCTTTTGAAAATTATCAAAGAAAGCCGGTTCATGCTTGAATGGTGATGCAACGTGACCGGATGCAACTATCAAGGTTTAGTAGCTAGAGTCTGAGTTAGTTTTCTTTTTGCGAATAGAGACTTAGTTAGTTTGACGTTTGAGTATGTCCGTATTTGAATGCTGAGCCAGAGTTGCTCGTGCTCGTAGGGGAGCACAGGGTTGGGTGTTGTCCATAAGCGGGAAGGAGTGGGGTTTCTGCCCTCTCGTACAGTGATCGATGACGCTAGGCTTGGTGTGTGGGCATGCTCGTGACCAAGGATATCGGGTCGGCGACCCTGGATGGTGGGCTACACAGATCGACCCTCCTGCGGGTAGCATATTAGCAGGTGTTGGCAGTGTACTTCGGCCATGTGGGTGGCGCGGTGTGCTGTGGCGGGTGTTCCTAGCGAAGTCGTTGCCGGTGGTGGCAGCCAAGCCCTGGTCTAGATTTGCACTCCCCTTTTTGTGGTTGGGGTTCCTCGTCAAGTGTACTTGGTCCAGCTACGTGGTGGGAGGGGGAGGTCAAGCGAAAGCTCCGCGCCTTGGTGCTGGCGGCGGTGATACATATGGGTGTCGTGTGCCTCTAGGGGTGTCCCTTTGATCCTTCCCCTACCTTCCTAGACTTAGGGTGAAAGCCTTTGCTCGTCTCCGGTTGACGCAGCGGCAGCGGTGCTTTGCGTAGTGGCCCTATTAACCTCTTGAGCGCGTCATCAATGAGTGTGGGTCTCTCAAACGTGACGGCGTGGTCTCGTGTGCTTCATCTCGGCGGCTTACTAGAGGCATTTGGTAGTGCATGGTTGTACATTCTTTTAAGCGTTTTTGCTAGTTTTGTCATGTATTTTGTTTGGCCGGCTTCCGTGGACATCCTCAATACCTTGTATTGTTTGGCTATTTGGCTTGTTTATACTAGTACAAATGCCCGTGCGTTGCACCGGGCAAAAAAGGGCACAATCTGCTTCATGTGCCATAATGCATCATTTTTATGTCTAATTTAAATAAACATCGATAATTAGGTTAATTTTGGTAATTTTCTTATGGATTGGTAACTGTGTCTAATAAATTATCCTACAGCTATATACCTATATTCATGCTTGCCACCGATCAAAACCCCAAATTCAGAACTCTGACCTGACCTGGCATAAGGAGACTGAGGCGGCGAGAGGTGGACGTCGTCGCCGTGTGCGCGATGGCAAAGGACCCGGCTGTTCATCCTGCCGAACCCGTGCTCCACCGCCGCCGCGGCCACATCCGCCGATGGAGCGTCATACCACGCGAACTTGGCATTGCCCTCGTTGGCGCCGCGCGCAGCGGCTAGGAGCTGGCCCTGCATCTGGAACGCCCTGGACCGGGGACCCTGCACGACCTTGTGCACCGCCGTGATCGCCATGCCGCCGCCCACCCGGGGCTATCCCTCTAAGGAAGAGCTTCTTGATAAGTAACAACTTGCTAGAACTTGTCCGTCTCCTCCAGCCTCACCGCCTTGCTGACCCTGCCGGACTCCACCGTGTCGCTGCTCTCGTTGGACCTCTCATCCACCCCGGACGAGGCCCCGTACTCCAGCTCAGGCTCGCCCCTCTTCCTCTTCATCCCGCTCTTTGGAACAGGGAAGAAGCAGATTTTCAAAAATGAAATCTATTGTTATAGCCCTCAAAAAGCAAAAATAAGCAAATTAATTTTCTGAGCACAAACACACTGAGATAAGATAAGCTAAATGAGGCATCATGCCTTATTTTTCTGAATACAAACACAATGACATAAGAGAATCTAAATGAGGCATCATAAATTAATTTTCTGAATACAAACACCCTGACATAAGAGAATCTAAATGAGTCATCATGCCATCAGGAGCCGAGCGATGGATAAATGAGGCATCATAACTTAATTTTCTGAATACAGACACCCTGACATAAGAGAATTTAAATGAGGCATCATGCCATCAGGAGCCGAGCGATGGAAACTTTCAGGTTAGGATTAGAAACATGGTTGGTTCTGAGAAAAAAATGTAGGAGATGACACCTCCCTTTGAAGAGAAAGAATGTGAGAGATGATGATTCCTGATCTCACTGAGTTTGTGCAAGTTGTGCAGAAAAGTTCCACATAAAACTTGTAATCAAGTAGTTGGAGTGCAACCTTCAATGTTTGGCCGGCAGCTAGAATATTAAATGAGAAGAGAATGATCTTTTTTGATTATTTGTCACAGTACTGCAGCTAATCACCCTAGAAGGTCTTTCTGTAGTAGGTTAAAGAAAATTCAGGTTGACGCTGAAACATCCACAATAAGAACCTCGCTTTCAGAATATGCTTTTAGACAAAGAGCACAAGACCAGCTTGCCAATGTTGAATTTGTCGATTTCCTAGCTTATAGCAGCACGGACTTCATCAGATTAAAGTAAAACAGCTTCGGCTTCTACCTGTTAGATCAAACAGAATAAATCATGTCACTATCAGGACCAAATTTCATGACTTTACATGAACCGCAAATCACATGGTAGATCAGACAATCACCTAGCATGTTGTAGGCATACATAAGAAAATATGCTCAAGGGATTAAATCAAATGAGAGAATGGAAGAGGCAAATCAGGAGAGAGAGGGGGGAGATAGCAGTACCGAATGCATGGATGTAGCCTTGCCATGGCAGCCTACACATCAGGCATGCTGCACGGGGAGTGCTTGAGAGAGGCAGGAGATTAGGCTGGATTGAGGACTCCACCGTGTCGCTGCTCTCGTCGGACCTCTCATCCACCTCGGACGACGCCCCGTCCTCCAGCTCAGGCTCGCCCCTCTTCCTCTTCCTCCCACTTTTTGGCACAGGGAAGAAGCAGGCCCAGCGGTCAATCCAGCCGATGGCGACCTCCTCGGCGGTGCCAGCGATGCGTACCATCCACAGGAACTCCCTGCCGCCATACGCGGCCTCTACAACCACCCTCCCGTCCAGGAACGCCTTCGAAGCAGAGGAACCTGACCAGAGCCCACAACATCAGCCCACGCGCTGCCCTCGAAGCAGAGGAACCTGACCAGAGTGCCGCTCCACCGTTCCGCCAGCCCCGGAGGAGCGGGGGCGGACCAGTGCCCCCGATGCCGCTGAAAGCCACGGCGGACCGCGGGCGCGAGATGCGGCGGATCCTATCGATCTCGTCCGGATTCGGACGACGGTGGAGAGAGGATGGGCACCGGGGAGACGGGGAGCACCTTTTGCTTTTCTGCACCTTCTTCTACTAATTAAGTGACGGAGGGGCGGGCGGCTAGTAGCAGAGGGGCGTCAGACTGGGGTGGAGGAAGGACTGCAGGTGGCGTCCGGCGGCGGGCCCAGCGCGGCGGCCGCCTCGCAGTCGGGGCAGGGCGTCAAGGGGAGAGGATGGGCACCGGCGGCGGTGGCAGCGAGCACGCCTGCGTCAAGCGCGGCGCTTTTCGGAATCAGTCGACGGCGGAAAGTAACGGGAGGTGAGAGAGATCAGAAGAGACAGGGATGAGGGGAAAATCAACGCCAGATCGGCCTTTTTAGTTCCCCACTCGTGTTCGTGTTGGAGACGGACTGCTCCTTCGTGTGACGACGGCATGTTTTTTCTCCTCTTCCCGGTTGATCCCCATACGGAGTGCGGGTTGATTCCATAAAAAATGAGGGACTTTTTTGCAAAAACGCCACGACGGTGAATCCAGAAACCCAATCTGTGCTTTTGCGTTGCAACGGGAGAAAAGAAATCCTTATCATCAAAAAAATATTTGCAAAGGAAAATTCGCCGCACATTCTTCTCCGTGGAGCAATATTTCTTCTCAAATATGCCCATGTGTTGTAACGGGAGAAAACACAATAAAACGACCCAAAACCCTGCCCATTTGCTCCACCCACACACACATGTCCACGTCCTCTATTTCTACATCCTCCATTTGAACACAACACCCCACTCGTGTTACGGCTTATTCTCTCTCTATGTCAACATATTAGAAACTAAAATAATGTAACTAAAAATCAAGTGTCCACAATATTCTCATAAAATGCAAATGTTGAAAGGCTACGCTACACAATATAGTATAAAGCGGAATTAACATCAGGGCTAGATTTGCCAATACAACAAGGAAATGTTGTGCTAATAAGTTTGCCAGGAATATGTTAGAAAAGCGACAAAAGCGCTAGCACATCACTCACAAAATAGGTAGATACAACATATTGTGCAAATTAGCTAAAGAATCACCCTCATACAAAAATATAGCGGTTAGAAGTCATGCGCGAAAAAAAAGACAATATGATATTTTGACTAAATGTTCTACTTAGTATATTCACACCATTATTTAATTCTGTTTTTGTTAGCCCCCGTCATGCATGTCGCAATATCAGGGATTTTTTTTGCCTATTTAATGGATCTTTCCTTTTCCCCCATCAACCGTTCATGCAAGTCTCTCTCTTTAATTCCGTTTCACCACGCATGCCAGACCCATTTACTGGGTCTTTCCTTTTTCTCATTGCCCACCATAATCTCCCACAAACATGCAAGTCCCTCTTTAATTCCTTTTTTGTTAGCGATTTTCCATTCTGCTAGTTTATGTAAAAATCCATACGGAACTATTTATTGGATAAACTGAAATTACTGTTATGTTGCCTCGCTTAGGCCTTGGACCGGAAGAACAAGCCCAAATAGAGGTGAGCTGCATAGCTGGGCCGACCCAAGGCCCATCTCCCCCTCAACCCTAACGTCACGGGAGAGCATCTGCTCGATCCCCATCTCCCCCGAGCGCAGTCACGCGCAGGAGACGGCACCGCCCACTCCCGATCCCCCTCTCTCCCTCGATCCCCTCCCATGGGGCCACCATCCTCGGGAGGAAGCCGCGCCTCCCATGCTCGCGCACCGACCCGGCGCCCGACTTCCATTCCAGTGGAGCTCTGTTGCCCTTCTCAGCCCCCTGTTTCTCCCCCTCGCCTCGGCTTCGTGCGCGAACCCGACCTTCGCGGCCATGGCCGGCAGCCGAGCAGCCCCTGCCAAGCCGCCTCGCGTCATCCTCGGCTCCGGCCACCTCTACCATGCGCGCGCGACCAGCACCACCTTGGTCCACCGAGCCGCCCTGCTCATCTCATCTCTGTTTTCCCTCAAAACGTTTTTTCCAGATCCACTAAAGTAGGGAGTGCGGGTTCAACAAAAAAATAAAGGGACCTTTGTGTAAAAACGCCGCGATGGTGAACCCGGAGACTCAATCCGTGCTTTATTATTAGGGAGAGATATACCAGGGCAACAACCTTTTTTGAACGTTCAAATTTCATGTCGCTTACGTCCGAGTGGTTCAAGTGATGTGTTTTGAATTGTAGAAAAAACATGTTCCCACATATCACAATATGCACTTTCCAGGTCTCACCACCACGGAAAGTGCTTCGCCGTTGACATGGACGCAGAAATTTTAACCAATGGAAACAAAATAAAATTGATATGCTTCACAACGTATTCCCATGTAACGCAATCTGTGCTTCATAACCCGAACCGTTACACCGGAAATTTGTTGGTCCGTATGCAAGGACGAGACTTGCCTGCTCCCCCGGCGTGTGCCCATCCGTGTTCCCGCGTACGTGGCTTGATTTGGTTGGAAGAAAATAAGGTCCGGCCCCACCCCCTTAAAATCAGGGGGGGAGATGATTATATTAGAAAGAAAAGAGAGAAAAAGACAACCGTAGGATGAAGTGGGAGCACGAATGGGAGTATGGGGAGGAAGTAGGCAAGCCGGATCCCGTATGCAATGCTTCGAGGCCATGGCAGGACAGTCAATACTCTGATGCATCTTCCCAAAAAAGAAAAAAGAAAAAAAACTCTGATGCATCATTCTTCTCTTTTGGAGACGAACAATAACGGTAAAATGATCAAAGAGAGTTACTGCTAAGAATTAAAGCTGGCGTGATTTATGGGGCAGTTGCCAGAAAACAAAACGCAAGGCCATGCCCACGTTTTGCTGTCACACGCGTCGCACGCGAACAAATTAGGTTAGAGAGTCATGTCGTTTGGTGTTGCAGCGACCCGCGTTCGTGCGTGTAGAGTATATGGCACGATAACATTTCCCGTGAGATCGTGGGAAGAAACCCAACACAGCCAGGCGCGTAGGGTATCCATCATCCACGTCGTCGCCGGCGCAGCCTTTGCTCCCCATCGCGCCGCTGAACGGAGAGAGCGGCTACCTCCGCTGGAAGGAGTCGGTGCTGCTCCGCCTCCACACCCTCGGCATGGCGCACGCGCTGACCGAGGAGCGCCCCACCGACGAGAAGACGGCCGCCGGCAAGCAGTGGGCGCGCGCTGACGCGATGTGTCGCGGCCACATCCTCGCCACGCTCTCGGACCGCCTCCTTCCGGTCTACGCTCCCCACGCCACCGCGGCGGCCGTGTGGCGCGCACCTACGACCTGGACCTGGCGGCGGACCTTTCGTTTTACAACGTGCCCCGTGAGAAGGCCGGGACGTTCCGGTACGCGGAGGGCGAGCCCGTCACGGAACAGCTCGCGCTCCTGGAGGGCTTGGCCACCAACGCGAAACTCGAGGACACTAGCCTGTGTTTCATCGTGAAAAATCAGTTCCCGACATTGAGAATGGCGGTCATCAAGCGCGACTACCGTGTGGGCGTGGACAAGCTCTGGGAGATTGCCCGGCGGAAGGAACTGGCTGCCAGGGTAGAGTATGTTCGCCATGGCCGCAGACGACAGACGTGCAAGACAGCTCCTCCTCAGATGATGACCGGTGCCCGATACGGCGACGGAGGACGTGATTCAGATGCATGCGGCGAGCCTGTCGGGAGCAATATCTACTCGTAATAAGCTTGTGTTAGATGAGTCTGGCGGAAACATTTCGTGTGTCGGCTTGCATGCCAAGTCAGTCCGTGTTTGAATTCTGCTTGGGTGCTGACAACGTAGCCGAGCCGAGTCACGGAGTAAGGTTTAGGAGCGAGTTTGAGTGGTCAAGACGTTTGATCGCGTCCTGAGTTGTGTGATCCGATTGCGAGGAAAGAAATAATGAAAACAACGTACTTGAGATGCATGCCTCTACGTTGGTTCGATTGTTTGGCATAGGTTAAGTGCGTTGTTTTTCTGCAAAGTTTTTAGAGCATCTCCAACAGAGGCGCAAAAGTATCGAGCGCAAAAATAGTTTTACAGCGCCACTGTAGCATTTTTAGCACGCCGCGGCCAACATCAATTTTTCACGTGCCCAAAAACGCGCGCCTAAAAAAACACGCAGTGCAAATTATGAAGCGCGCGCGATCCGGCGCCCAACATTTGCAGCGTGCGATATCGCTTTTTAGCGCGGACGTGATTTTTTTTGTGCAGGCACTATTTTGCAACATCTGTTGGAGCGTCTTCGGCGCTCAAAAAGGACGATTTTTAGCGTACGAAGTAGTTTTTGGGCGCCTATTGGAGATGCTCTTAATGGATCGTCGATAATGAAGTCGGAGTCGCCCTCTAGGAGAGAAGTGATGACGATGATGTTGTGGGCAACCTCAGGGGTGTATGTGGGTCTTGTTGATGGCCAGGTCGACCAGTATGCCCTATCTCATGAGCGTGTTGTAACAGTATTCACCCGTATATCTCGTTCCAAAAACATACAGAGTGCACTTCACATCCACATTAGTGTGCAGCCGTGACCGAAAAATATGGGCTCTCTCGTATCGTGTTCACCATTTTCACGTCCTATGCTACTTGTTTCCACTAGTGCAAATTGAGTCACACACGATTAAAAATCCTTATCGCATATGGAGATGGGAAGTCGTCTTGCGATGATGTGTGATCATCACACGTCTTTGCTTAAGAAATGTGTGTAATTGTTCGACAAGTATAGACGGTGAGGCAATGACAAACGTTTGTGAACTATGACCTATTGCATTTTGTCCATGCAAATGTGTGTGATTTCTACCATCGCATACGCTTCGCTAGTATAAATTTATGTGATGTGTCACACCATCACCGACAGTTTGCGTCTAGTTTGCGAGTGGGATTACGTTTAGCATCGGACACTGTGGCTTTAAAGCACGCGTGTGGGATGAGGATCTATCACACATGATTGAAAATGATTGTAACGGTCTGATGTAGGTACAGTCATGCACGTACTGTAGCTGGTTGTAATGGGGAGTATCATATACTAGTATCATGCATATGATACTAGTCTATGATACTCCATCCCTAATGCATAGTATCATATGTTGGTATCATAGAGGACTATATTTATTGTCATGCATGACACAAAGTAGCACATCATTTAATATGATACGGTATCATGATATGATACTCAAGCCCCTCTTTCTTTATTTAATTCTATGCCACTTCATCAAAATTGCTTAGTTGGCATGCATGATACTACCTATGATACTCCCATTACGAGCAGCCTAACATGTGCGATGATTAGTGCATCACCCATGGTTCTATTCGCATCAATGTGTTCTTTTTTATTACATTACACATGGTTCGGTTCATATTAGGGTATTCCTCGGTATATCTGGCATTGCCTCCACCGGGTGAATAGTTAGCAAAGCCTCCACCAGAGTCGTGCCTAGTTCAGAGTCGCCTCCTCCTCTATCACGATCGGGACCTCTCTCCCGCACACTTGAACCAGCTGGCTCACAACTCTTTAAACACAAGACATGTTTTCTAGAGCATCTCCAACGGCCGCACAAAAATTTCACACCCAATAAAAGTTTTAGCACGCCACTGTAATATTTTTAATGCGTAGGGACCAATATTGCTTTAGCAGATGTCCCAAAACGCGCGCCCAAAAAGCAGACAGTGCAAATTGTGAAGCGCGCGCAATCCGAAGCCCAAAATATACCGCGCGCGATAGTGTTTTTCAGCGTGCGCCCTAAATCTTTTAGCGCTACAGCATCTGCTGGTGCTGTTCAGCGCCCAAAAAGAACAGATTTTTAATGCGTGGAGCTTTTTTTAGGCGCCTGTTGAAGATGCTTTTATACAAATGGCCTAGATGGCAGCAGACGACACACCAATCCGGCATGAGTTCATACGTGATGCCAAAGATCTGACATTTGTTGTCCTTGACCATCGACATGGCATTCTTCATCGGGTTATACACATTGATCTTGGCTCCGCATAAACGAACCCTCCGACCAAATGCCAAGGATTTCATCGTTGGCACAAAACCATCAGACTGGTCATGGATATGAATCTATATCTCCAGGGTATTGAGCTTGATTTCTGCAGCTTTATGAGCCTATGATCTAGCAGAATTGCGTTGCCACGGTAAGTCCAAGGACCTTCTTCGATAACTCTCTCCCAATCACCAAGACATGCAAACTGCATTGTGTACATACTCCCTCCGTTTTTTAGCCTACATATAAGATTTGGTCAAAGTCAAAATTTATAAAGTTTGACTAACTTTGTAGAAAAAAATATCAACATATATGATAACCCACAAGTATAGGGGATCGCAACAGTTTTCGAGGGTAGAGTATTCAACCTAAATTTATTGATTCGACACAAAGGAGCCAAAGAATATTCTCAAGTATTAGCAGCTGAGTTGTTAATTCAACCACACCTGGAAACTTAATATCTGTAGCAAAGTGTTTGGTAGCAAAGTAATATGATATGAGTGGTAACGGTAGCAAAAGGTAATGATAGCAAAAGTAATGTTTTTGGTATTTTGTAGTGATTGTAACAATAGCAATGGAAAAGTAAATAAGTGAAGAACAATATATGGAAAGCTCGTGGGCAATGGATTGGTGATAGAGAATTATGCCGGATGCAGTTCATCATGTAACAGTCATAATCTAGGGTGACACATAACTAACTCCAATTCATCAATGTAATGTAGGCATGTATTCCGAATATAGTCATACGTGCTTATGGAAAAGAACTTGCATGGCATCTTTTGTCCTACCCTCCCGTGGCAGCGGGGTGCTAGCGGAAACTAAGGGATATTAAGGCCTTCTTTTAATAGAGTACTAGACCAAATCATTAACACATAGTGAATACATGAACTCCTCAAACTACGGTCATCACCGGTAAGTATCCCTATTATTGTCACTTCGGGGTTAACGGATCATAACACATAATAGGTGACTATAGACTTGCAAGATAGGATCAAGAACTCTCATATATTGATGAAAACATAATAGGTTCAAATCTGAAATCATGACACTCAGGCCCTAGTGACAAGCGTTAAGCATAGCAAAGTCATAGCAACATCAATATTAGAACACAGTGGATACTAGGGATCAAACCCTAACAAAACTAAGTCGATTACATGATAAATCTCATCCAACCCATCACCGTCCAGCAAGCCTACGATGGAATTACTCGCGCACGGCGGTGAGCATCATGAAATTGGTGATGGAGGATGGTTGATGATGATGATTCTTGATAACCCACAAGTATAGGGGATCGCAACAGTTTTCGATAAGTAAGAGTATCGAACCCAACGAGGAGCTAAAGGCAGAACAAATATTCCCTCAAGTTCTATCGACCACCGATACAATTCTACGCACGCTTGATGTTCGCTTTACCTAGAACAGGTATGAAACTATAAGTACTTTGTAGGTGTTGTTGGATAGGTTTGCAAGATAATAAAGAGCAAGTAAATAAAACGTAGGGACTGTTTAGATAAAGACACAACTAAATTAGTTTTAGTAGAGAGCTTGTTGTTAGGAGAAAGTTATTTGTCCCTAGGCAATCGATAACTAGACCGGTAATCATTATTGCAATTTTATATGAGGGAGAGGCATAAGCTAACATACTTTCTCTACTTGGATTGAATGCACTTATGATTGGAACTCTAGCAAGCATCTACAACTACTAAAGATCATTAAGGTAAAACCCAACCATAGCATTAAAGTACCAAGTCTTCTTTATCCCATACGCAACAACCCCCTTACTCGGGTTTGTGTTTCAGTCACTCACGCAACCCACTATAAGCGAATCATAAACGTATGCAACACCCTACAGCGGGAATCCCTCACGCTTGCGCGACACGGAGATCACCATAGGACAACACCAATAATAAAACATGCAACTCAAACCAATCACGATCATCAAATAACCCATAGGACAAAACAGATCTACTCAAACATCATAGGATAGCCATACATCATTGGGAAATAATATATAGCGTTGAGCACCATGTTTAAGTAGAGATTACAGCGGGTAAGAGAGAGGTTACACCGCTGCATAGTGTTGGGGAACGTAGCTGAATTTTAAAATTTTCTACGCATCACCAAGATCAACCTATGGAGTCATCTAGCAACAAGGGAGAGAGGAGTGCATCTACATACCCTTGTAGATCGCGTGCGGAAGTGTTCAAGAGAACGGGTTTGATGGAGTCGTACTCGACGTGATTCAAATCACCGATGACCTAGTGCCGAACGGACGGCACCTCCGCGTTCAACACACGTACGGTTAGGAAGACGTCTCCTCCTTCTTGATCCAGCAAGGGGGAAGGAGAGGTTGACGAAGATCCAGTAGCACGACGGCGTGGTGGTGGATGCAGCAGGATCCCGGCAGGGCTTCGCCAAGCGCAAGCGGGGAGGAGAGGTGTTACGGAGGGAGAGGGAGGCGCCAAGAGCAAGGGGTGCGGCTGCCCTCCCTCCCCCCTCTTTATATAGGGGCCTTGGGGGGGGCGGCCCTAGGGAGATGGATCTCCAAGGGGGCGGCGGCCAAGGGTGGCTTCCCCCCCAAGCCAAGTGGAGGGCGCCCCCACCCCTAGGGTTTCCCAACCCTAGGCGCAGGGCAGGCCCAAGGGGGGCGCACCATCCCACTAGGGGCAGGTTCCCCACCTAATTTAGCCCATGGGGCCCTCCGGGATAGGTGGCCCCACCCGGTGGACCCCCGGGACCCTTCCGGTGGTCCCGGTACAATACCGGTAACCCCCGAAACCTTCCCGATGGCCAAAACTGGACTTCCCATATATAAATCTTTACCTCCGAACCATTCCGGAACTCCTCGTGACGTCCGGGATCTCATCCGGGACCCCGAACAACTTTCGGGTTACTGCATACTAATATCTCTACAACCCTAGCGTCACCGAACCTTAAGTGTGTAGACCCTACGGGTTCGGGAGACATGCAGACATGACCGAGACGCCTCTCCGGTCAATAACCAACAACGGGATCTGGATACCCATGTTGGCTCCCACATGCTCCACGATGATCTCATCGGATGAACCACGATGTCGAGGATTCAATCAATCCGTATACAATTCCCTTTGTCAATCGATACGTTACTTGCCCGAGAATCGATCGTCGGTATCCCAATACCTAGTTCAATCTCGTTACCGGCAAGTCACTTTACTCATGCCGTAATGCATGATCCCGTGATCAACCACTTGGTCACATTCAGCTCATTATGATGATGCATTACCGAGTGGGCCCAGAGATACCTCTCCATCATACGGAGTGACAAATCCCAGTCTCGATTCATGCCAACCCAACAGACACTTTCGGAGATACCTGTAATGTACCTTTATAGTCACCCAGTTACGTTGTGACGTTTGGCACACCCAAGGCACTCCTACGGTATCCGGGAGTTGCACAATCTCATGGTCTAAGGAAATGATACTTGACATTTAGAAAAGCTACAGCAAACGAACTACACGATCTTTGTGCTAAGCTTAGGATTGGGTCTTGTCCATCACATCATTCTCCTAATGATGTGATCCCATTATCAATGACATCCAATGTCCATAGTCAGGAAACCATGACTATCCTTTGATCAACGAGCTAGTCAACTAGAGGCTCACTAGGGACGTGTTGTGGTCTATGTATTCACACATTTATTATGATTTCCGGATAACACAATTATAGCATGAACAATAGACAATTATCATGAACAAGGAAATATAATAATAACCATTTTATTATTGCCTCTACGGCATATTTCCAACAGTCTCTCACTTGCACTAGAGTCAATAGTCTAGTTACATTGTGATGAATCGAACACCCATGCAGTTCTGGTGTTGATCATGTTTAGCTCTAGGGAGAGGTTTAGTCAACGGATCTGCCACATTCAGGTTCGTATGTACTTTACAAATCTCTATGTCTCCATTCTGAACACTTTCACGAATGGAGTGGAAGCGACGCTTGATATGCCTGGTCTTCCTGTGAAACCTGGGCTCCTTGGCAAGGGCAATAGCTCCAGTGTTGTCAAAGAAGAGAGTCATCGGGCCCGACGCATTGGGTATGACTCCTAGGTCGGTAATGAACTCCTTCACCCAGACTGCTTCTTGTGCTGCCAACGAGGCTGCCATGTACTCCGCTTCACATGTAGACCCCGCCACAACGCTTTGCTTGCAACTGCACCAGCTTACTGCCCCACCATTCAAAATATACACGTATCCGGTTTGTGACTTAAAGTCATCCAGATCTGTGTCGAAGCTAGCATCGACGTAACCCTTTACGACGAGCTCTTCGTCACCTCCATACACGATAAACATGTCCTTAGTCCTTTTTAGGTACTTCAGGATATTCTTGACCGCTGTCCAGTGTTCCATGCCGGGATTACTTTGGTACCTTCCTACCAAACTTACGGCAAGGTTTACATCAGGTCTGGTACACATCATAGCATACATGATAGAACCTATGGCCGAGGCATAGGGGACGACACTCAACTTTTCTCTATCTTCTGCCGTGGTCGGGCATTGAGCCGTGCTCAATCTCTTACCTTGCAATACAGGCAAGAACCCCTTCTTTGACTGATCCATTTTGAACTTCTTCAATATCTTGTCAAGGTACGTACTCTGTGAAAGACCAATGAGGCGTCTCGATCTATCTCTATAGATCTTGATGCCTAATATATAAGCAGCTTCTCCAAGGTCCTTCATTGAAAAACACTTGTTCAAGTAGGCCTTTATGCTTTCCAAGAATTCTATATCATTTCCCATCAACAGTATGTCATCCACATACAATATGAGAAATGCTACAGAGCTCCCACTCACTTTCTTGTAAATGCAGGCTTCTCCATAAGTTTGCGTAAACCCAAATGCTTTGATCATCTCATCAAAACAAATGTTCCAACTCCGAGATGCTTGCACCAGACCATAAATCGAGCGTTGGAGCTTGCACACCTTGTCAGCATTCTTAGGATCAACAAAACCTTCCGGCTGCATCATATACAATTCTTCCTTAAGGAAACCATTAAGTTAAGCCGTTTTGACGTCCATTTGCCATATCTCATAATCATAGAATGCGGCAACTGCTAACATGATTCAGACGGACTTCAGCTTCGCTACGGGTGAGAAAGTCTCATCGTAGTCAACCCCTTGAACTTGTCGATAACCCTTAGTGACAAGCCGAGCTTTATGGATGGTCACATTATCATCCGCGTCTGTCTTCTTATTAAAGATCCATTTATTTTCTATGGCTCGCCGATCAACGGGCAAGTCAGTCAAAGTCCATACTTCATTTTCATACATGGATCCTATCTCGGATTTCATGGCTTCCAGCCATTTGTCGGAATCCGGGCCTGTCATCGCTTCTTCATAGTTCGAAGGTTCACCGTTGTCTAACAACATGATTTCCAAGACAGGGTTGCCGTACCACTCTGGTGCGGAACGTGTCCTCGTGGACCTACGAAGTTTAGTAGCAACTTGATCTGAAGTTTCATGATCATCATCATTAACTTCCTCTCTAGTCGGTGCAGGCACCTCAGGAACATTTTCTTGAGTTGCGCCACTTACCGGTTCAAGAGGTAATACTTCATCAAGTTCTACTTTCCTCCCACTTATTTCTTTCGAGAGAAACTCTTTCTCTAGAAAGGACCCATTCTTGGCAACAAAGATCTTGCCTTCGGATCTGAGGTAGAAGGTATACCCAACAGTTTCTTTAGGGTATCCTATGAAGACACATTTTTCCGACTTGGGTTCGAGCTTTTCAGGTTGAAGTTTCTTGACATAAGCATCGCATGCCCAAACTTTTAGAAACGACAGCTTAGGTTTCTTCCCAAACCATAATTCGTATGGTGTCGTCTCAACAGATTTCGATGGAGCCCTATTTAAAGTGAATGCGGCAGTCTCTAAAGCATAGCCCCAAAATGACAGCGGTAAATCGGTAAGAGACATCATAGATTGCACCATATCCAATAGAGTGCGATTACGACGTTCGGACACACCATTACGCTGAGGTGTTCCAGGCGGCGTGAGTTGTGAAACTACTCCACATTTTTTTAAGTGTGTGCCAAATTCGTGACTCAAGTATTGTCCCCCACGATCTGATCGCAAGAACTTGATTTTCTTGTCACTTTGATTCTCAACCTCACTCTGAAATTCCTTGAACTTTTCAAAGGTCTCAGACTTGTGTTTCATTAAGTAGACATACCCATATCTACTCAAGTCATCAGTGAGGGTGAGAACATAACGATAGCCACCGCGAGCCTCAACACTCATTGGACCGCACACATCAATATGTATGATTTACAATAAGTTGGTTGCTCGCTCCATTGTTCCTGAGAACGGAGTCTTGGTCATTTTGCCCATGAGGCATGGTTCGCACGTGTCAAATGATTCGTAATCAAGAGACTCTAAAAGTCCATCTGCATGGAGCTTCTTCATGCATTTGACACCTATGTGACCAAGGCGGCAATGCCACAAGTATGTGGGACTATCATTATCAACCTTACATCTTTTGGTATTCACACTATGAATATGTGTAGCATTACGCTCGAGATTCATTAAGAATAAACCATTCACCATCGGAGCATGACCATAAAAAATATCTCTCATATAAATAGAACAACCATTATTCTCGGATTTAAATGAGTAGCCATCTCGAATTAAACGAGATCCTGATACAATGTTCATGCTCAAAGCTGACACTAAATAACAATTATTGAGGTTTGAAACAAATCCCGTAGGTAAATGTAGAGGCAGCGTGCCGACGGCGATCACATCGACCTTGGAACCATTCCCTGTTGGGGAACGTAGCAGAATTTTAAAATTTTCTATGCATCACCAAGATCAATCTATGGAGTCATCTATCAACGAGGGAAAGAGGAGTGCATCTACATACCCTTGTAGATCACTAGTGGAAGCGTTCAAGAGAACGTGGTTGATGGAGTCGTACTCGACGTGATTCAAATCACCGATGACCAAGTGCCGAACGGACAACACCTCCATGTTCAACACACGTACGGTTGGGAAGACGTCTCCTGCAACTTGATCCAGCAAGGGGGAAGGAGAGGTTGATGAAGATCCAGCAGCACGACGGCGTGGTGGTGGAAGCAACGGTGATCTCGGCAGGGCTTCGCCAAGCGCTGGGAGACGGAGGAGTGTCACGGGAGGGAGAGAGAGAGGCCAGGGGCTTGGGTGCGCAGCCCTCCCTCCCCCCCACTATATATAGGGTGCCTAGGGGGGCGCCGGCCCTAGAAGATCCAATCTCCTAGGGGGGGCGGCGGCCAAAGGGGGTGCCTTGCCCCCCAAGGCAAGGGTGGCGCCCCCACCCCTAGGGTTTCCAACCCTAGGCGCAGGGGGAGGCCCAAGGGGGGCGCACCAACCCACTAGGGGCTGGTTCCCCTCCCACTTCAGCCCATGGGGCCCTCCGGGATAGGTGGCCCCACCCGGTGGACCCCCGGGACCCTTCCGGTGGTCCCGGTACAATACCGGTAACCCCCGAAACCTTCCCGATGGCCAAAACTGGACTTCCCATATATAAATCTTTACCTCCGGACCATTCCGGAACTCCTCGTGACGTCCGGGATCTCATCCGGGACCCCGAACAACTTTCGGGTTACTGCATACTAATATCTCTACAACCCTAGCGTCACCAAACCTTAAGTGTGTAGACCCTACGGGTTTGGGAGACATGCAGACATGACCGAGACACCTCTCCGGTCAATAACCAACAGCCGGATCTGGATACCCATGTTGGCTCCCACATGATCCACGATGATTTCATCGGATGAACCACGATGTCGAGGATTCAATCAATCCGTATACAATTCCCTTTGTCAATCGGTACGTTACTTGCCCGAGACTCGATCGTCAGTATCCCAATACCTAGTTCAATCTCATTACTGGCAAGTCACTTTACTCATGTTGTAATGCATGATCCCGTGATCAACCACTTGGTCACATTGAGCTCATTATGGTGATGCATTACCGAGTGGGCCCAGAGATACCTCTCCGTCATACGAAGTGACAAATCCCAGTCTCGATTCGTGCCAACCCAACAGACACTTTCGGAGATACCTGTAATGTACCTTTATAGTCACCCAGTTACGTTGTGACGTTTGTCACACCCAAGGCACTCCTACGGTATCTGGGAGTTGCACAATCTCATGGTCTAAGGAAATGATACTTGACATTCAGAAAAGCTACAGCAAACGAACTACACGATCTTTGAGCTAAGCTTAGGATTGGGTCTTGTCCATCACATCATTCTCCTAATGATGTGATCCCGTTATCAATGACATCCAATGTCCATAGTCAGGAAACCATGTATATCCTTTGATCAACGAGCTAGTCAACTAGAGGCTCACTAGGGACGTGTTGTGGTCTATGTATTCACACATGTATTACGATTTCCGGATAACACAATTATAGCATGAACAATAGACAATTATCATGAACAAAGAAATATAATAATAACCATTTTATTATTGCCTCTAGGGCATATTTCCAACACATAGAGGGGGGAAGAGTTGGTGATGATAGCGGTGAAGTTGTTGGTGAAGATTGCGGTGATGATGATGGCTCCCAGTGGCACTCCGGTGCCACCGGAAGCGAGGGGGAGAGAGCCCCCCTCCTTCTTCTTCCTTGACCTCCTCCCTAGACGGGAGAAGGGTTTCCCCTCTGGTCCTTGGCCTCCATGGCATGGGAGGGGCGTGAGACCCTCCGAGATTGGATCTGTCTCTCTGTCTCTCTTTGTTTCTGCGTTCTCAGATTCTACCCTTTCACCGTTTCTTATATTCGCAGAGATCCGTAACTCCGATTGGGCTGAAATTTTAACACGATCTCTATCCGGATATTAGCTTTCTTGCAGCGAAAGAAGGGCATCAGCCGCCTTACGGGGTGGCCACGAGGGTCAGGGGCGCGCCCCCTGCCTCGTGGGCCCCTCGAGCATCGTCTCGCGTTGATTTCACTTCCCAAAAATCACATATATTCCAAAAAAATCTCTGTCCGTTTTTATCCCATTTGGACTCCGTTTGATATGGATATTCTGCGAAAGAAAAAACATGCAAAAACAAGAACTGGCACTGGGCACTGGATCAATATGTTAGTCCCAAAAATAGTATAAAAAGTTGCCAAAAGTATATGAAAGTTGTAGAATATTGGCATGGAACAATAAAAAATTATAGATACGACGGAGACGTATCAGCATCCCCAAGCTTAATTCTTGCTCATCCTCGAGTAGGTAAATGATCAAAAAGATATTTTTTGATGTGTAATGCTACCTAGCATAATCTTGATCGTATCTAATCATGGCATGAATATTAAGACACGGGTGATCCAAAGCAATAGTCTATCATTTGACATAAAAACAATAATACTTCAAGCCTACTAATAAAGTAATCATGCCTTTTCAAAATAACATGGCCAAAGAAAGTTATCCCTACAAAATCATATAGTCTGGCTATGCTCCATCTTCACCACACTACAAGAAAACAGGCTATAGATAATATAGACACTAATGGCGCATTATACATGCGGTGCGCCACTACTATATAGTAATGGCGCACCTATACATAGTGTGCCATTAGTATCTAAAATAGTAATGGCGCACCTAGTAAAAAGGGCGCCATTACTATGTTTGACCAAGCTTTGACCCACTTCTGGACATAGCAATGGCGCACTTTTCCCTGATGCGCCATTGCTATTTTTGATACTAATGGTGCACATTTTGTGTCGTGCGCCACTGCTAAGTTTGAAGGGAAGTGGTCCCAGGCAGAGAAATAGCTATGGCGCACCTTATAAAATATGCGCCATTAGTACTAATTGCGCATTGATTAGGAGGTGCGCCATTGTGGTTTTGTAGGTATGTGCTATAGCCCGACCGCCCACCATCTCTCTCCTCTCTCTCGCACGGAACCCTATCCTCTTCTCCCTCACCCCACGCGCACGCGCGCGCGCGCACACACACACACACACACACACACACACACACACACACACACACACACACACACACACACACACACGTCTCTCGGCCTCGCCCCGGCCCCGATCCATGCCGCCTCCCAGTGCTCCCTCCTCTTCCTGCGCGGCGGCCCTTGCCCTCCTCTCTCTTCGGTCCCCTTCGCGCCTCCTCGGGGCAGTCGCAGCCAAGGAGCCCAAGCTCGGCGGCGATGAATCGGAAGGCAGCGTCGGCGCTGGATCTGGGAGTGGTGGAGCCGCTACCGTCTCCACTCGTAGAGAACTGGCCAGATCCGCCCCATGAGCTTCACAGGTGCCACCCCCTCCGCCAACAGCCATGGTGGCCTCCCCCGCCCCGTATCGACGCGGATCCAGCCGCCATCTCCCGCAGCAACGGCGGCCTCGCCCTGCTCCGGCCCCGCTCCTCCTCCTCCTCCGCGCCTTCGCCTTGCTCCCCATCGCGGCGGCCATGAGAGGCGGCCTCGACCCGTCTCCCTCAGGTTCTCTCCGCTCTCACACCCTCCGTGCCCGTCCTCTGGATTCCGTTTCCCGGGGCCTTGCACGCAGCGACGCACGCCGCGCGTGCTGGACCGGTGACCGATATCGTACATGTGGCTAGCTCGATAGGACGCGGATCCGTTAGTTGGCTTGAATTCGTGGATTATGCCGCTGTTATTCACGGACTGGGACTGGTGTTAAGACAGACTGGTAGTGGCAGTGATGAAGAGCAAGAGCTCTCCGGATGCATGATTTGGAGTGACTCCTACACTAATTCGTAAACCTAGATTCCTGAAATGGCACATATCTTCTCTCTGTCTGTCACCAAACTTGCTCTATCAGTCAAGACTATGCATCCATTCGCCACTTGCTGGCCACATGTTAATTCAGCTCCCACAATTAATGTTACCAAATAAATATCTTCTCTGTTTCCCCAAACTCGCTTTATCAGTCACGGCCGCATATCGATCTGCCACTTTCTTGCCATAGATTAATTCTGCTCCCTGAAAAAATAAGAATAGAAAAAAATCAGCATCGATTTGGTCGTCTATTCATTCTTCATAAACTTCACATGCAATTTCTAGCATATGGTGTTCACCCAAGTAATAATTTGCTATGTTAACTAGGTATCATGGATGAAAAACATGGGTCATTTTCGCGTACTCTTCTTTAGGATAAGCCTGAGATCACGTATGCTTCGTAATCAGAGCTTTCACTTTATATTCATGTTCTTCTTGCATGGGAATATTTGTTCAAACATGCCCCGCAATGGTTTTTCCAACAAATTTAGGGAAGAAATGATTCGTGGGTATATGAGCAATTCTGAACTTGAGACTGCTATACAAGACTTTGGGTGGTGCTGTGCTAATGTCTCCAGGATATACTGGTATATGATGTAATACTTTGCTCCCTGTCAATGAGTACGCTCAGAGTTTCTCGAGCATTTTTTGGGATCGTCAATTTGTTTAGCCATGTCATATAGATATTGTTATGATTGGTTAATATCCAACTGTGGTAGGTAGATGATAGAAATAAAATGCATTACTGATCTAAATGGGGTTCAGTAGTTCATAGTTACACTCATTGAGAGGTTTATCCCTGTGAAATAATCACCGCAAGGTGAGTACTTTCTGCAGCTAATGTGTTATGCATAAGCTCAGTGTGTTTGCTCAATTAGCTACTGCTCAATTAAAATTGGTGACCTTCAATTGATGATAGGTTTAGAAATTATGCATTGAGTAACTAGACCTGACCTGGAGTACTTGGTTAATTTAGTGATCTTTTTACAAAATTTTAACTGAATTATTTTGGGCAATGGAGTACTGAATTTTAACTGAGTAACTTGCACTTGCATATGCACTAGACCACTTGTAAATTCTTTGGCTCCTCTCTAATCTGGTGCAATTACTTAACTGACCGTAATAGCCCTGACACTTGTAAGTAACCATATCATTCAAACATCCAATTAAATCTATTCTACTCCATTTCCTAAGATGAAATTGTGATGATGGGAGTGACATTAAACAGCTTGAACATCTAATTGTGCACGTACTCCATTGTTATATACGGATCCATCTTGTCTTTGCCCCATGTTAACATTCACATTGTTAATTGCATTCAAAGTGTTAATTGCAGGAGCAGACACAGAGGAGGAATATTCTACCTCAAAGCAGTTGATCGACGCCAGGAGGGTGGGTACGTGATGTCGGAGGCTGCTGGGAGGGTGGTGACGAGCTACCGAAGAGATGAGTTCTGGCTCTCCTCGATGCCAGGACGAGGCGCTGCTGCCGATCGGACGTGGACTCGATTGATTTTGATTTGAAATATGACGGGTTGTAATGTAAAATGCACTTCAGTTCAAAATTTCCTCCCCTTGCGAGAGGTATTCTTGGACGGAGGGAGTAGAAGATTAGTTATAGGATTTTGTTTTATTTTTGTGCAATTTTCTTTTTATTGGATACTTGTAAAGACATGGTAATATTCTTGCTATAATAAAAATTATGGTTCTATTTTATTTTTTGTTTTTAAATTATTTTTCCTTATAGGTTGTTTTTTGTAAATTTGTATTTTTTTTGTTTTCCAAATATACTATTAGTGGCGCATTTCAGCCTTTATTGGTGGCACACCTAGCTTTTTAGCTAGTGGCGCACCTCTAAGGTTACTAGTGGCGCACTTGGCTTTATTACTAGTGGGGCACCTAAGGGTTAGTAATGGCGCACTATTAGGTGCGCCATTACTGTCTGGGATAGTAATGGCGCACCAAATGTGCACCATTACTAAAACTTACTAATGGCGTGCTAGTAATGGCGCAGCTAATGTGCACCATTAGTAGCCAAAATAGGTGCGCCATTAATAACCTGTTTTCCAGTAGTGCCATGCAAAATATTCAAATCATGCACAACCCCGATGACAAGCCAAGCAATTGTTTCATACTTTTGACGTTCTCAAACCTTTTCAACTTTCACGCAATACATGAGCGTGAGCCATGGACATAGCACTATGGGTGGAATAGAATGGTGGTTGTGGAGAAGACAAAAAGGAGAAGATAGTCTCACATCAACTAGGCGTATCAACGGGCTATGGAGATGCCCATCAATAGGTATCAATGTGAGTGAGTAGGGATTGCCATGCAAGGGATGCACTAAGAGCTATAAGTGTATGAAAGCTCAGACTGAAAACTAAGTGGGTATGCATCCAACTTGCTTGCTCATGAAGACCTCGGGCGTTTGAGGAAGCCCATCATCAGAATATACAAGCCAAGTTCTATAATGAAAATTCCCACTAGTATATGAAAGTGATAACTCAAGAGACTCTCTATATGAAAAACATGGTGCTACTCTGAAGCACAAGTGTGGTAAAAGGATAGTAACATTGCCCCTTCTCTCTTTTTCTCTCATTTTTTGTTGTTGTTGTTTTTTGGTGGGATTCTTTGGCCTCTTTTTTTATTTGGGCTTCTTTGGCCTCTTTTATTTTTTTGTAAAGTCTGGAGTCTCATCCCGACTTGTGGGGGAATCATAGTCTCCATCATCCTTTCGTCACCGGGACAATGCTCTAATAATTATGATCATCACACTTTTATTTACTTACAACTCGATATTACAACTTGATACTAGAACAAAGATATGACTCTATATGAATGCCTCTGGCGGTGTACCGGGATGTGCAATGATCTAGCATAGCAATGACATCAAAAAACGGAGAAGCCATGAAAACATCATGCTAGCTATCTTACGATCATGCAAAGCAATATGATAATAAATGCTCAAGTCATGTATATGATGATGATGGATGTTGCATGGCAATATATCTCGGAATGGCTATGGAAATGCCATGATAGGTAGGTATGGTGGCTGTTTTGAGGAAGGTATATGGTGGGTTTATGCTACCAGCGAAAGTTGCGCGGTACTAGAGAGGCTAGCAATGGTGGAAGGGTGAGAGTGCGTATAATCCATGGACTCAACATTAGTCATAAAGAACTCACATACTTATTGCAAAAGTCTATTAGTTATCGAAACAAAATACTACACGCATGCTCCTAGGGGGATAGATTGGTAGGAAAAGACCATCACTTGTCCCCGACCGCCACTCATAAGGAAGACAATGAATAAATAAATCATGCTCCAACTTCATCACATAACGGTTCACCATACGTGCATGCTACGGGAATCACAAACTTCAACACGAGTATTTCTACAATCCACAACTACCCACTAGCATGGCTCTAATATCACCATCTTTATATGGAAAAACTATTGCAAGGAATCAAACATATCATATTCAGTGATCTACAAGTTTATGTAGGATTTTATGACTAACCATGTGAATGACCAATTCCTGTCATCTCTCTAAATAGATATAAGTGAAGCAAGAGAGTTCAATTCTTTCTACAAAAGATATGCCCGTGCTCTAACAAATATAAGTGAAGCAAAAGAGCATTCTACAAATGGCGGTTTTCTATGTAAAGAGAAACAGGCAATCCAAACTTCAAATGATATAAGTGAAGCACATGAAGCATTCTATAAAGCCATACTCAAAAGATATAAGTGAAGTGCATAGAGCATTCTATAAATCAACCAAGGACTATCTCATACCAGCATGGTGCATAGAAGAAAAATGAAAACTAAATGCAAAATACGCTCCAAGATTGCACATATCACATGAACGAAACGAATCCAAAAACATACCGATACTTGTTGAAGAAAGAGGGGATGCCTTCCGGGGCATCCCCAAGCTTAGACGCTTGAGTCTCCTTGGATATTTACTTGGGGTGCCTTGGGCATCCCCAAGCTTGAGCTCTTTCCTCTCTTCCTTCTTCTCACATCGAGACCTTCTCGATCATCGAACACTTCATCCACGCAAAACTTCAACAGAAAACTCGGTAAGATCCGTTAGTATAATAAAGCAAATCACTACTCTAAGTACTGTTTCAAACCAATTTATATTTTGTTTTGGCATTGTGTCTACTGTAATATAACTTTTTCATGGCTTAATCCACTGATATGAATTGATAGTTTCATCAAAACAAGCAAACTATGCATCAAAAACAGAATCTGTCTAAAACAGAACAGTCTGTAATAATCTGAACATTCACCATACTTCTGATACTTGAAAAATTCGGCAAAAATTAGAAAAAATAAAAACTTTGTATAGAAAAACAGTGCAAAAAGAGTCATAACCATTTGATGGTCCAGCTAAAAATTTAAAATCGCGCACTACAGCCAAAGTTTCTGTCCTGCATCGTACAAACCATCAAGCAAATGTAAACATCCTAAAGGCAAACCTTGGCGCATTATTTTTATAATACAATTGCTGGGGATATTACTACTGGACGTAAACCGGCCAGGAGTAGCCGGATTAACTTTATGAAGATTAGAAGCCCATGAAGATGTGAAGATGATGGTGCTTTACGAAGGCCCAAAGCCCAGAAGTGAGTTAAAGCCTGTAGATGTAAACCGACTTAATCATGTAACTTGATTTGTAAGATAGGAAGTGTAGAGACCGAACCGGAAACGTTTATGATCTGGCTTCGGGACTCTGTAAACCGACGGGCGCCACCCATGTATATAAGGGGACGACCCGACAGCGGTTCAGGGGACAGACAACAACTCGAGAGCCAGACAAAGCGGATTCACTCCATGGCCTTTGAAACCTAAGCAATACCAATCACAACTAGACGTAGGCTTTTACCTTCATTGAAGGGGCCAAACTAGTAGAAATTCTCCGTGTCCCCTTGTCCGGTTTAACCCCTTTAAGTTAACCCGTTGCGATGGCTCCACGACTAAGTCCTTTCACAAGGACATCTGCCGTGACAAACCCACGATAGTTGGCGCCCACCGTGGGGCTATCGCACGATGGTTTCGAGTTCTTGAAGGGCAGCTTTGATGGACTCAAAGGATACGCTATGGGCTGAATGACGAAGAGTCATCGCGGCAAGCTCTACATCGACAACGCAGGATGGGGTCCCGAGGCCGATTCAATCGAATATGGTTACCGGGTCCCCTTTGGTGGGATTCACGTCTTCATCGGCAAGATCGGCGAACCGGCCCCTGAGCCGGACATCTGCACTGACATCGTCAAAACGGCTCGACGCGCAAGTTCTTCGCTGGTTCAGCCCGTGGCGAAGCATGTTTTCGTAGGTGTCATCCATGGAGCAGGATACGAGGACGGACTGGCGCCCGATGGAGAAACCGTTGTCTGTTCCGACAATGAGTCTTCTGGAGAGACCGAATCACTCTATCAGTTACAAGATGGCCGGATTGGTGGGGGATCCGAGGGCAAAAGCATTCTGGGCCCCCCTGATCTGCCAAACCGGGCCGCTATCTTCATGGCCGGCACACAGTCAGCGCCTCACTCATCAACTGCTGCAGCAATGCTCTCCGGTTCAACAATAGCCATGCCAGTGGGGGCAGGAGGCTCTGCGCCGCCTCCGGCTCAGGTCCTGTCTGAGGTCGATGCAGCAGCCCGAGATCAGCACAATGCGGAGATTGCAAAGGTGAAGGATCAAATAGCTCAGGCTAAAGCGGACCTAGTGGTAGAGAACGCTAGGATGGCTACAAAACGGCCCGAGCTGGAAGCTCAGGCCTACCGGATTAGACTGGAACAGAACGCTTCCGAAAAAGTCATGAGAAGAAGGTACCGATTGCATCTCCCATCAGGTTATGAGCCATGAAATCTCTTCAAGACACCAGGGGCAGGAGCAGGAGCTAGTCACCAGCCAATACTGAACTGGGCGGAGGCGCCAGGAACGGGAGCGCCGGTTCAGCCACGCACGATGGACCCGCCTCGTCAGAACAACATTGTGCCACGTATGTACCAACACCTCCTGGGAATTATTCCAACCCATTGGACAATATCGTGGCTGCCGCTTCACGCCTGGTAGCCCTCCCAACCGACGGTGAATCACCAGTTGCGATTGAGGCATGTCAGGCCAGAGATCTCCTTCAGACGACACTAAATCAGCAGCAGGCATACTCACACAGTCGTGAGAGGATTCATTCCACTCCTCGTCCGAGCAGGAGCTATAGCAGACACGTGGAGGATGAACCGGCTGTGTCAAGCAGCGCACGTCGCCGTAATTCGCCGCGAGGACACAACCCGGCAGGGGGAGGTGCTAATGCACAAGATGTTGTAGATCACGGTCGCGCGCGTCGGGAGGCCGAATTAGCGGCTCGACACGGGGCGCGTCAACATACTCCGGTTCACCCTACTACATCAGTAAAACCAGGGGTGGTGTTCAGTTCCTTAGGGGTTCCATGTCTCACCCTCGCTTTGCGTAATGTGAGACTGCCTAAGATTTCAAAGGGCCTCGTAAGGTTCCCAATTACACCGCTGATTTGCAACCAGAGGCGTGGGTTGAAAGTTACGAGATGGCAATGGAGATGCTGGATGTGGATGAAGCGGTATGTGCTAAATACTTCACCATGATGTTGGAGGGAACAACTCGTACTTGGTTAAAGAGCTTACCAGTTAATTCTGTCGGATCATGGGCCGAATTGAAGCACATGTTTATCCAGAACTTTAAAGATACTTGCAAGCAGCCCATGTCAATTGTGGATCTGGCCGCTTGTGTCCATGAGGAGGGGGAGTCCACGACCCATTGGGTCAAGCGGGTCTCAGCGATTTTGCATTCATCGGATCGTATCAATGCAGATACCGCAATACTAACGTTTGAGGGCAATTGTCGTTTTCTGCCGCTTAAACAGAAGTTAGGAAGGCTCAAACGTCACTGCAATGATATGTCAACGCTCATGGCCGCTTTCGTTAAGTACGCCAATTCAGATAATACCAAGGACCCGGACTCAGAGGAGGACAAACCGGGGAAAGGGAAGAAGAACGACAACGCCAAGGGTCAGCAGCCTAATCCGGCAGGCCACGGGAACAGTGGTAAGCGCAAGGCCGACAATAGCTTGGACTTTGTCGCTAACACCAATGCTCAGGAGAACGGCCAGCGCCGCAAGGGCAAGCAGTCCCAGAGGGGCGGAGGTTCAGGCCCCAATTTGGAGCGCCTGTTAAATCAGCCCTGTCCAAAGCATGGATCAAAGGAGAAGCCAACATTGCATCTTTGGAAGGACTGTTACATCATGCGGGATTTTAAGAATTCCAATATGTTCTAGTATGATAATGGCCTGCCCAGCGGTTCAGGAGGTGGTTTCCATGGGTCGGGTTATGGAGGTGGCAATTCCGATTCAGGACTTCAAGGCAATCAAACTGGGCACATCAATCAAGGCAACCAGGGAGGCTACAACCACCAGGGGAACCAGCAACAGCAGCAGTAGTCAGGTTATCAGAGCCATCCTAAGCAGTTAAACAGTGGCCAATACCATGTCTTCACTACTAGCTTGTGTAAACATGATCAGAAGCTTCACAAGAGGGCAGTAAACTCTGTTGAACCGGCAGTGCCTCAGTATCTACGCTGGTCTGAGCAACCCATTTTATGGAGCAGAGAGGATCACCCACCCCAGGTTGACAATCCGGGTCACTTGGCCCTAGTGGTGGCCCCTCAAGTGGGGGGATATAAGTTCACTAAAGTGCTCATGGATGGAGGAAGTAGTATCAACATTCTATATTATGATACGTTCCGCCGAATGGGGTTGACATATAAGAATCTTAAACCGTCAAATATAGTCTTTCATGGTGTGGTGCCTGGTAAGTCCGCATACCCAGTGGGCAAGATAGCCTTAGAGGTGGCCTTTGGGGATGATTATGATTCAAGGTCAGAAACATTGACTTTTGAGGTGGTGAAAATCAAAAGTAGGTATCACGCCCTGTTTGGGCGGGCGGCTTATGCTAAGTTCATGGCAAGGCCGTGTTATGTTTATCTACAGCTTAAAATGCCAAGTCATAAGGGGACTATCATAGTACATGGAAGCATAAAGATCGCTTTGGAGTGTGAGGAAGGTGATGCGGCTTATGCTGAGTCGGTTTGTGCCACGGAGGAGTTGAAATTCTATAAGGAGCAAGTTGATCCGGCAGATATGACCTCTTTGAAAAAGTCGACTACGGAACATGATCCGGCGTTGAAGTTTAAATCGGCTATAGACACTAAGATGATTGATTTTGTTCCTGGTGACTCATCCAAACAATTCAGCATCAGCGCTAACCTGGATCCCAAATAGGAGAGCGCGCTCATCGAGTTCATCCGTGAGAACTGGGACATCTTTGCATGGAAACTTTCTGACATGCCAGGTGTACCGAGGGAACTCACTAAGCACACACTTAACATTGATCCTAAGTTTAAACCAGTCCGGCAGTTTCTCTGCCGCTTCAATGAAGAAAGGCGTAAGGCTATCGGTGAAGAGGTAGCCCGTTTGTTGGCCGCAGGGTTTATCGTGGAGGTCTTTCATCCAGAGTGGTTGGCTAATCCGGTGCTGGTTCTTAAGAAAAATGGCACTTGGCGTATGTGTGTGGATTACACAGATTTAAACAAGGCTTGCCCTGCAGACCCCTTTGCCCTCCCTCGTATTGATCAGATAATTGATGCTACAGCAGGTTGTGACCGTTTGTGTTTCCTGGATGCATATTCTGGTTATCATCAGATCAAGATGGCGGTTAAGGACCAGGAGAAGACAACTTTCATAACTCCCTTTGGAGCCTTCTGCTATGTGTCCATGCCCTTTGGACTCAAGAGTGCCCAGGCAACTTATCAGCACTGTGTTCAGAATTGTCTTCATACGTAGATTGGGCGCAATGTTCATGCATATGTGGATGATATTATGATAAAGTCCAGAAAGGAGGAAACATTGATAGATGATTTGCGAGAAACCTTTGACAATCTCCGGGTTTACAAGATGATGCTCAATCCGGGGAAGTGTGTCTTTGGTGTCCCGGCAGGCAAGCTCTTGGGTTTTCTAGTGTCAAACAGAGGCATTGAGGCTAATCCGGAAAAGATTTCAGATATTACATCTTTGGCTAAACTGGCGTGTATCAATGACGTTCAACGTCTGGCCGGCCGGATTACAGCTTTGAGCCGGTTTATCAGTCGCCTTGGAGAGAAGGCCATCCCTTTATATCAGATGGTCAAGAGAACAGATAACTTTGTCTGGAGCGAGGCAACTGATAAAGCGTTCGAGGATCTGAAGAGGCAGTTAGCTGAACCGCCCGTACATGCAGCACCGATCGATAAAGAGCCGTTATTGCTATATGTGGCTGCTAATGCCCGAGATGTTAGCATGGCTATCGTGGTGGAGCGCAAGGAAGTTGTCAAGGAATATCCGGTTCAACGACCGGTTTACTATATCAGTGAGGTGCTCATTGAGTCAAAGCAGAGGTATCCACATTGGCAGAAGCTAGTGTATGGAGTGTTTATGGCAAGCCGGAAGCTTAAACACTATTGTCAGGGCCATCCCATCATAGTGGTCAGTTCAGCCCCTCTGGTAGATATCATTCAAAACAGAGAAGCAACTGGCCGGATTGCCAAGTGGGCTATTGAGCTTGGACCTCATGGGCTCAAATATATACCCCGCACAGCGATCAAGTCCCAGGCACTCGTGGATTTCATCAATGATTGGATGGAGTTACAGGCACTAGAAGAGAAACCAGATAATACGTATTGGACTATTCATTTTGATGGATCTAGGCAGTTGGAGGGCTTGGGAGCTGGAGTCATACTAACTTCCCCACGAGGTGACAAGTTTTGTTATGTCCTCCGATTAATGTTCCCCTGTACTAACAACGCAGCTGAATATGAGGCGTTGCTCCACGGTCTTCGGATGGCTAAGGAGATGAATTTAAGCCGGGTTAAGTGCTTCGGCGATTCAGATCTGGTGGCTCAACAGGTGTCTGGCACTGGGGACTCTAAAGACCCACTCATGGTTGCATATCGGCGAGAGGTGGATACAGTGGCTGGTCACTTCAAAGGTTATCAGGTGGACCATATAGACCGGCGAAAGAATGAAGCGACAGCCGCTTTAAGTCGTCTTGGTTCTCAGTGTAAACCAGTTCCACCAAATGTCTTTCTTGATGTATTGCATAATCCGTCAGTCAAGGTACCAACAGAAGAGGAGTTGGCTATTCTTGATCCGGAGGGTCAATTAGTGGCAGCTTTGCACGCCATACCGGATTGGACAATCCCGTATCTGGCTTACATGAACGAGGGCGAGTTACCAGACGATGAAACGTTGGCTTGACAGATAATCCGGCGTTCCAAGTCCATGACCATACTCAACGGGGAGTTGCATCGTTACAGTGTTTCAGGAGAAATTCAGTGTTGTGTTTCTCCTCAAGAGGGTTGTGAGATTTTGTGAGAAATCCATGAAGGGGATTGCGGTCATCACGCCAGTTCAAAGTCTTTGGTTGCTAAAGCTTTTTGCCACGGTTTTTATTGGTAAACAGCACATGCTGATGTAGAGGATTTAGTCAAGAGATGCGATGGTTGTCAAAAATTCGCACACCGTGCTCACATTCCGGCTCAGGAGTTGAGGATGATTCCAATAACTTGGCCGTTTGCGACTTGGGGGCTTGATATGGTTGGACCCTTCAAGCGGTCCAAGGATAAAAAGACCCATTTATTAGTGGCAGTTGATAAATTCACCAAATGGGTGGAGGCAGAGCCAGTCAGCAAGTGTGATGCGGCCACGACGGTTCAATTCATCAAAAGGGTGATATTCCGGTTTGGTTTTCCACACAACATTATAATTGATAATGGTACTAATCTATCAAAGGGAGAGATGGAGGAATTTTGCCAACGTGAGCACATCCGGGTTGATATAGCATCCGTGGCTCACCCCCAGTCTAATGGTCAAGCAGAAAGGGAAAATCAAGAAATTTTGAGATGTATTAAACCCCGGCTTATGGTTCCTTTGAAGCAGACACCGGGTTGTTGGGTGGAGGAATTACCTTATGTGTTATGGAGCATCAACACCACACCTAACAGATCGACAGGTTACACACCTTTCTTCATGGTTTATGGAGCGGAGGCGGTTCTCCCTAGTGACATCCGTCACGATTTGCCCCGGTGGCAGCTTATGTTGAAGCGGATAATGAGACAACACATCAAGATTCTTTGGACATGTTAGATGAAGAACGTGACCTCACAGCAGCACGTTCAGCGATTTATCAACAGGATCTCCGACGATATCATAGCCGCCGGGTTAAGACTAGAACCTTTCAAGAGGGCGATTTGGTGCTCCGGCTCATTCAGGATCAAACTGATATGCACAAGTTATCCCCACCTTGGGAAGGACCTTTTGTGGTCAGCAAGAATCTGCACAACGGGTCATACTACCTCATTGATGTTCGAGAGCACCAAGACTCATGTAAATCGGAGGAGGAGACCAAGCGGCCGTGGAACATAGCTCTTCTTCGGCCTTACTATACTTGAGCCATAAGCTCTTCATATGTACATATTTATGACAATGTATATATTATATAATAAACCGGAGCCTCCATTCAAGCGGGGTATTTGTTCTTTTTACATCATGTGTGTGCTCACAAGAGTTTATTGACCAAGCGAAGTGTTTTATTAATCCGGTCTCTGCAGCCACACGGATATAAAGAAAATCACTAGGGGGCTTGGTTATATCTGAACCATAGCTACACCTTTTGATCGGTTTGAAACCACGAAGGGATATCACTAGGGGGCTTGGTTGTTATCACACCATAGCTACACCTATTGATAGGTGTTTAAGCCACAAAGGAAAATATGTGGGGCCAAAGAGTGTTGAAGAAAGCACAAACTCAAACATGGGCACCCACTGAGCACAGCTCACAAAGTTACTTGGGGGCTCTTTTTTGCAAAGCAATAAAGAGTTTGAAAGGACCCTTGTAATTGGCTATCAAGCCACGGCTTGGAAGCCTGGTGTATTCACCTAAAAACCTGGGTTAACCTGCCTTCATCAAGTAAGCCACTCCTGTCCAGGTAATCCTGGTATGACCCGCCGAACGTTTGACAAGTCAATCTTTTACAGACCCTGGACTTGTCAAAGTTAAAACGACGATTGGTTAATTGGAGGCCCATCTTAAAGGCTTTGTTAAATGGTTTAACTCAGAGGCCTGGCAGCCCATGAAAAGCCTCGATTTGGAGCCTGACAGCTCGTAAAAAGCCTTACATATTTCCTTTTTTGAGTTTTATTTGTTGAAATTCATAAGTGTCTTCTGATAACCCGGCGTCCTTGACCCGGTTTGCCTTTCAACTACAAGTTGTCGGCACATGATCAGTTATAAACCGGTGTTCGTTGACCCGGTCTGGTTTGACTAAATCGGCAGTGCTATAAAGAAAACCCAGTAATTATCCCAGTCCAGTTTACTATCATAATTTGGCATTATAAGGATGGGGTTATCAACGTTCCGGATTGGTATTAACACCTTTGCCGTATACACCGTTGGTCAACCAATGAGGTATGTTGCACATATTGCTTTTTATATAAACACTTCGATTATTCATCTACGTATTGTATACTTGTTGGGCATCATGTCCCGTCTAGCGGTAAACCGCTAGATACTTTTAAGTTGTTGTACCCAGGAACACAATTCATCATGGGCTATGCATAAATATATCCCAAAAGGTGGCAAAAGTTGTCACTCGGTATTACAAAACATGCTCGATGGCATGGCAGACAACGGAGTTTTAGCTATCCTATTACAAGAAGCTTTCAAACCGGCTCCAATGGCATAATTATTTTTCAAAAGTATCTGCACACAATAACCAGTAAACCGGCGACCGGTTTAAGACGCTTCTTTTGGACGGTTTGAGGGTTGAGGGTCAGTTGGTGTGGGCACTTCTTCATCCCTCCCCAGACACTGGAAATCAACCTCGACCAATCGATTCCAGTTAAAGCTTGAAATACTGCCTCTTCATGGATAAGATTGGATGGGTTAATATCAGGGGCGTAAGTGTGCTTACAAATCGGAGGCACAAGTTCTTCAACTTCATGGATTTCGGCAGGCTGTCTTTTCCCTTCAGCATCATAAGCCGGTTGAAAATGGGACAAGTCTGTGTCTTCGGCCAGCTTGGTGGCTATTGGCCGCATCTCTTTGGTCAGCCACCGGAGGTCATCATTGTCGAAGTTTGAACCGTCCTCCTTCATGCCTGGGTATCCTTTAATGATATCCTCCGCTTCAAGGTCTGGAATCCAGGCTTTGGCTCGAATAAGTGCGGTCAAAGCTCCTGCTCTGGCAGCTGCCTTCTTCAATTCGACAATCCGAGCTGGTAACATAGCCAGCTTCTCAAGTTTTTCTTTTATTAGGGTTGGGGCCGGTTTGTTGTAAGCCGTCGTGCAAATAGCCCGCTGAGACCCAGAGTACAACTGTTCAATCAAAGTATACGCTGCTTTGAGCTTCATCCGCGTGTCTGTACCAAGATGAGCAATCCGAGTGCCTGCCAAGGGTTTATATCAACGTTCTGGTCAGTGATAAGGTTCATTGAATGGCGCAAAACACATAAGCAGATACTTACCAAAGATAGCAGAAGTCATAGTGTTGATTTGCCGTTTCAAGCCAGATAGTTCATCTACAATTGGTTTCAGGGCTGCCTCGGCGTCTTCAGCTCTTTTGATTAAACCGGATTTTTCGGTTTCCCAGTTAGCACGATATTTGTTGAAAGATTCCTTCAGCTTTTCCATTGCGTCCAGGGCTTGGGTCAGCTCCTCTTTGGCTTTTGCAGCTTCTGCTTGTTGTGACTTCACATTCTCTTGCAATTCAGAATTTCGGGCATCTCTGTTTCTCAGTTCAGCCTGCGACATTGAAGGTATATTAAACAACAGGATATATATGTTCTAAGTACAAAGTGTATAACAAGTTATGCACTTCATACTTGGGGGCTAATGCTAATTTGCTCTAAAGTACTACATTTTATACAAGTCTCCGGAACAATGCAAGCATTATCCTGGACACTTGGGGGCTAATGTACTTCTATTCTAAAATGGGTGCATGGATAAAACCCGAATTAACTTGCCAAGTTAAACCGGCCTTTTGGGGCTATGCTGCGGAAAGCTATCTAATTGTTAAAAGACGAGTCTTGGTTCTTATTAGAGATCAGGCATTTTGAGGATCAATGATGAGAAACTTAAAGTGCTACAAAGACCGGGTTTATGATTAACATCATAAAACGGCCCTTGGGGGCTACTTGGGCTAGTATTTCAACTTTGAATCAACGAACAAAAGGGAGATGAGAATACCTCATATCGCTTCTTCATCAAATTCTCCAAACCGGCTTCATAGTCCTGGTTTGAGTGAAGACAGTTCAAGAAGCCAGAGTGAAGTTCTTCAGCGTTGAGATGAGCATAATTTGATAAATCACTACTCCATTTGCCTTTTTCCCTAGCAGCCTACTCTTCTTTGGCACTATGTTGAGCCAAGATTACGGGATGGCCAGGAGAGCTGTGGCCCATTCCAGTAATGATAATGTCGTCTCCTTGGCCTTCAGTGTTTTTGGCTGGTGATAATGGAGTCTCAGCATCTCTCACCGAACTAGCCCGGTTTGGCTTTGCCGGTTCAGTGTCAGGCGCGGCAGGCTCAGCGTCCGTTGGTTCATCAATGTTTTGGCCTTGAAGGGGTGGGTCGTCAGAGGCGGCTTCAGGATGAGGGCCCTCCGGTTCATAATTCTGGTCCAGGTCACCTCTTGGTTCTTCTTCAAAAGTGGCTGGGTCTTCGGGCGGATTGTTAACCCGAGCTTTCTTGCTGGGTATGGCTTTGGCTCTGCAGACAAAATTAAAAAGAGGGTTAACATTTTATTCCAGATTTACAACGCATTGAGATGAAAGGTTACAAAGCTTACCCAGCCACAGTTTTCAGAGGGGGGAGTTGAGTTGCTGTCGATTCACCAGAAGATGAAGGAGGTGTCACCTGATAATTTGAATCAGACGGATTAAGAGGTTGTCTAAAATAACCTGCCTTGGGGTAAGAATTGTCAGGAGTAGGAGAGACCTCTGACCGGCGCTTCCGAACCGGGGTGTCAGGTAAACTGGTTGAAGTAACCTGTTGGCCACTGTGCCGGGTTGTCCGGCGAGCTTCATGCTGCTGAGTCTTCAAAATAAATGTTGGATCCAAATGAGCAAGAGGATGAGAAAAGCTTACTTTCCGGACTGCTTGACAGGTTTTTTGTGTTGGCTTAGAGTCTGAACCGGAGGAAAGGGTAATTACCTCTATATCATCAGCTTGACTGCCTTCTGCGTCCTCCTGAGGAAGATCATTGTTAATGAGATGCATGAAAAGGGAGCCAAGTTAGTCAAGTTCTACCTCAACTTCCGGATCATCAGTATCATCATCAAGTTCCATGTTGATCCGGTCAACCGTTTTCCGTTTTGACGTCCGTTTGACGGCTTTAGTTTTAGGGCGAGATGGTTTGACCGCTTTATCCCCGGTTGGCTTTACTGCTTTTTCTACGGTTTTCTGTTTCTAGAAGGGATCATCACTCTATACAAACATACACAGAAGAAGGATTAAAAGTTGCACAAATTAAAGATATCAAAGATGAAAAGGAAGTATAGTGCTTACAGTAGGCGGTTTGCTCTTGGTACAGAAGGGATTCAAGCCGGTTTGACTACAGACTAGTTCCGATTCATTCAAAATTTTCTTTACAACCTCAGTGACTTCTTCATCAGTCACTTGAATGTTGCAATGGCGTTGAGGGTTTTCAACCTCACCGGTGTACTCACACATTAAACCGGGAAACTGGCTTAGCAGCAAGATGCTCCAAGATATCCAACAGCGCACGAAATCAACACCTGTTAAACCGTTGGCCATAAAAGCCCGGAGTTTGGCGAGTTGAGGGGCATATTTTGCCCTTTCTGCGGAACTTAAGCATTGCGGCATCGGATGGGTGTTGGAAAGCCGGTGATCACGAAAGCCTGGAAGGGGATTCTCATCTTCAGGAGAAGTGTCTCTGCAGTAAAACCAAGTCTGGTTCCATTCTTTTGGGTGGCTGTGCAGTTTGGCATGAGGGAATTCAACTTATTTCTGCTTTTGAATTGAGACACCACCAAGTTCAGTGTTGGGGCCATTTACAAATTCTGTGCGCTGGTTTAAGTGAAAAAAAAATCCCGGAACAGCTCTGCAGTTGGTTCTTCCTGTAAGTACACTTCATAGAAGACTTGGAAGTTGCATAGATTGGATACTGAGTTGGGCCCGATGTCTTGAGGATGGAGTTGGAAGTTGGCAAGCACATCTCGGTAAAACTTTGACCCTGGCGGTTTGAAGCCACGACCTATGTGGTCAACAAAGACCACCACCTCACCCTGCCTCCGGGTCGGAGGCTTTTCTGTTCCTGGAACTCGCCATTTAATCTCAGTCTTCTTAGACAAAGTACCAATGCTAACCATATCGTTCAATTGTTCCTCGGTGACCCGGGAACGAGCCCAGTTGCAAGCGGTAAATTGCTTGGCCATTATAGAGCAAAAAAGTTGTGGAAGAAATGTCGATTTACAAATCACTCGGATCTAAGGTATGACAAAAAGTGGAATATATTCAGGTTCAAGCTTCAGGTATTTAAACAGTTCAGCAGATTCAGATAAGTTGTTCTTGATATAAAGAGAGAGTCTAATACGGAGAATATGATTACGGCTATGGTCGCGCAGGATAAACAGATCCAACCTAGCCTGGGATGCTACAGAGAAGAAAAGAGAAGAACAACACTGAGTTTTTCGATGAACTCCGATGAGCAGTGAAACCCTAAAAACAAGATCTAGGGTGGAAGGAAAAAGAGTTACCAGTATCACGGGAACGGCGAAGAGATGCCGCGGTATTCTGGTGCGTTCAGGGTGATGCAGCGGCCGGAGTCGGAGCAGAGGCAACGGTCGACGGTGGCGGCGGAGCTCTGGAGCTTGAGCAGCGCAAGGAAGACGACGTGAAGAGGCACGAGGGGAAAAAAGTGAAAATGACTCCACGGTCTTATTTATAAAGGCAAGGGATATGTGTCAGGCGCAAAAATCGAGGAGCCAAAACTTGGAAGTGAGGCGGAGCTGTCGCCTTGATTGTCGGAGGACCATTAATAAAGATGACGTCACGACGGTTTACCACGATCCGAGAAGATGACATCACGGCGGTTTACCAAAGTATGAAAAGATGTGGAAGACGAAGTTTTTACTAAGGATTGACATGAAACCTGTTCAAATCAATGTGGGGCCTAATGTTGGGGATATTACTACTGGACGTAAACCGGCCAGGAGTAGCCGGATTAACTTTATGAAGATTAGAAGCCCATGAAGATGTGAAGATGATGGCGCTTTACGAAGGCCCTAAGCCCAGAAGTGAGTTAAAGGCTGTAGATGTAAACCGACTTAATCATGTAACTTGCTTTGTAAGATAGGAAGTGTAGAGACCGAACCGGAAACGTTTATGATCTGGCTTCGGGACTCTGTAAACCGACGGGCGCCACCCATGTATATAAGGGTACGACCTGACAGCGGTTCAGGGGACAGACAACAACTCGAGAGCCAGACAAAGCGGATTCGCTCCCTGGCCTTCGAAACATAAGCAATACCAATCACAACTAGACGTAGGCTTTTACCTTCATCGAAGGGGCTGAACTAGTATAAATTCTCCGTGTCCCCTTGTCCGGTTTAACCCCTTTAAGTTAACCCATTGCGATGGCTCCACGACTAAGTCCTTTCACAAGGACATCTGCCGTGACAAACCCACGACAACAATGGAATTGTACAAGGGGAAAATTATTTTTGTTGAAAAGTTTCTGTAATCAAGATTCACAAAGTTGCCGTGAGCATGAAGAAAGTTCAAGGAGCTCCCCCACTTCAACAATGCTTGTCTTTCTCACTTTCACTTTCCTTTTTGTAATTTTTGTGGGTTCCCCTCTTTATTTTTGTTGTTTTAAAACTATATAAAAGCACTCAATAGAAATAAATGACTCTCTAAAACTTCCGGGTTGTCTCCTTGGCAGCGCTTTCTTTAAAGCCATTAAGCTAGGCATATAGTGCTCAAGTAATGAATCCACCCGGATCCCAAGGTATGTCAAAGCCAATTTTAATTAACAATGATTTAGCATTTAGTAGTGAGCACAAAGTAACATATATCAAGCAATTACGAAGTCTAACTCTCTTCTTATGCATCGGCATGTCATAAAAGAACAATTCATGCACACCTAGTAAAGGCCAATGCATAGTATAAGCAGTTTCTTGCAATTTTATCGTATTGAAAACATAGAGAGGTGGAGATATAGTTCCTCTCTCATAATAATTGCAAGTAGGAGCAGCAAGAACATGTATATTATATCTATCAAAATCATCATATGTAGTAGTAAAAGACAACCCATCAATATAACCCTTAATAAGCACAAATTTCTCCGATATAGTGTAGTTTGGAGAATTCAAAAAGATAATAGGACTATCATGTGTGGGTGCAATAGCAACAATTTCATTTTTAACATAAGAAACTATAGCAAGTTCATCTCCATAAGCATAATTCATATTGGCATCTTGGCCACAAGCATAGCAAGCATCGTCAAAAAGGGATATTTCAAAAGAATCAACGGGATCATAGTAATTATCATAGCATTCATCCTCCGGTAAGCATGAAGGGAAATTAAACAATGTATGAGTTGAAGAGTTACTCTCACTAGAAGGTGGGCATGTGTGATCAATCCGCTCTTCCTCCTTTTATTCTTTGCTCTCCTCCTCATCTTTTTCATCCAATGAGCTCAAAGTTTCATCAACTTCTTCTTCTATAGATTCCTGCAAAATATTAGTCTCTTCTTGGACAGCGGAGACTTTCTCAATAAGTGCATTAATATCGGAATTGTATTCATAATTCTCACAGCAATATTTAAGGATAGCTAAATTTTCAGGTCTATAAACCGGATCATCAAAATCTTCAAACTCTTTAAACATAGATTCAATTTCATAAGCACCCATAAAAGCAACAAATTCTTCTATTTGTTCCACATCATAGTAATCATATATACCATTAGCATAAGAAGCTAAGGTTTTATTATCATTAAATTAGCATAAAAAGGGAACGTGTGGAGCCTTCATCCTAGAGCAACAAGTATAATCATATCTCAAGCATAGTTGCCTAGCATACCAATTCAATATATGAATTTGATCCCATAATAGTTTCCCTTTTTGTGTCAAGCGGTAATCCCTAAAGTATTCACGTTGATCCAACATTACTCCCATTACATAATTGAATGGGGTTTTCTCAGGATTATTAAAGTAGTACATAATATCTGTCACATAACAAGCATCGAGGGTTTTAGGAGGTTCCTCGTCTCCATGAGTAGCAAGTACACCTAATTTTTTTGGTATTTCGTGTTCCATATCCATAACTAAAGATAAAGAACAACTAAGAACAGCAAATAAAAATTAATTAGTGATAAAGCAAACAAGCACAAACAAGAATATTCACCCCGCGCTATTGCTCCCCGGCAACGGCGCCAGAAAAAGGTCTTGATAACCCACAAGTATAGGGGATCGCAACAATTTTCGATAAGTAAGAGTGTCGAACCCAACAAGGAGCTAAAGGCAGAACAAATATTCCCTCAAGTTCTATCGACCACCGATACAACTCTACGCACGTTTGATGTTTGCTTTACCTAGAACAAGTATGAAACTAGAAGTACTTTGTAGGTGTTGTTGGATAGGTTTGCAAGATAATAAAGAGCAAGTAAATAAAAAGTAGGGGTTGTTTAGATAAAGACACAACTAAATTAGTTTTAGTAGAGAGCTTGTTGTTACGAGAAAGTTATTTGTCCCTAGGCAATCGATAACTAGACCGGTAATCATTATTGCAATTTTATATGAGGGAGAGGCATAAGCTAACATACTTTCTCTACTTGGATCATATGCACTTATGATTGGAACTCTAGCAAGCATCCGCAACTACTAATGATCATTAAGGTAAAACCCAACCATAGCATTAAAGTATCAAGTCCTCTTTATCCCATACGCAACAATCCCATTACTCGGGTTTGTGTTTCAGTCACTCACGCAACCCACTATAAGCGAATCATAAACGTATTGCAACACCCTACAGCGGGAATCCCTCACGCTTGCACGACACGGAGAGCACCATAGGACATCACCAATAATAAAACATGCAACTCAAACCAATCACGATCATCAAATAACCCATAGGACAAAACAGATCTACTCAAACATCATATGATAGCCATACATCATTGGGAAATAATATATAGCGTTGAGCACCATGTTTAAGTAGATATTACAGCGGGTAAGAGAGAGGTTACACCGCTGCATAGAGGGGGGAAGAGTTGCTGATGATGGCGGTGAAGTCATTGGTGAAGATTGTGGTGATGATGATGGCCCTCGGTGGTACTCCGGTGCCACCGGAAGCGAGGGGGAGAGAGCCCCCCTCCTTCTTCTTCTTCCTTGACCTCCTCCCTAGATGGGAGAAGGGTTTCCCCTCTGGTTCTTGGCCTCCATGGCATGGGAGGGGCGAGAGCCCCTCCGAGATTGGATCTGTCTGTGACACTCCAAAATTTTTATTTGGTTTTTCAGCAAAAACTTTGTTGGTTTTTGAAAAGAGGCCATTTAAATTTTTTCCAGAAAACCTTCCTCTTAAAAACTTCTTTGGCAAGGATTCTTATTTTTGTATCTTCTTCAAATTATGGTGTTTGATCATTTAAAACTCTTTTTCTGATGGTTCCCTTCTCAAAGTATATTTTTGGAAATTATTCTTTTTCTTATAAAAAGAACTCTATGAATTTTGAAGTTTTTCTTATCTTGAAAACCACCCATGGTTTTATCATGTCTCCTATAGTAAATCTTCTCAAAATCCCTCCCTCGACCTTTGAACAATCTAAATTCTCTGTCTCAACAAGTCCAAACAAGTTTTGGATCTTATTTCAATTATTTTTATCTCTCAAATCATTTCTGCCAATTATTTTAAACCTGAGTGATTTTCAAAGCAAGTACCTCATTGCCTTTGAGTTTTTATCCCAAACCAACTCCCCTGGATAGTCCTTAGTACCCACAACCTAGAACCATCTTGATCCACTCTTCTTCTTTTCAAAAATTTCAAATTTTACTCTCTGCAAGTTTGGACCAGATTTGCCAAATTTGGTGAAATTCATATCTCCTATTCTCCAAAATTCTACCAAAATTCAGGCAGCCTCCTGGTGCAATGAGAGGACACCCCACCAAGTTTCAGCTCAAGGAAAAATCCCTACATGCCTAGATCATTCTATTGAACACCTTGCATGCACTGTTTCTGTTAATCTTCAGTTAAGTTCAGAGTTCAGTGTCGTTTTTCCTTCGTCAGACTTCGGTCACGCGGCCACAGTGCGCCCTGGCACGATGATCACGGCATCTTCCCCTTGGCCAGAACCCCACACGCACGCTTGGCCGATTCCTGGCGTCGGTGGCGACGAGCCTCGCCGGCGTTGGAGGTTTCTGCGGTGGCTGCGCCACCCGTGGCGGCCAGCGAGGGCCCGAGCCCGCTCGCCACGCCACCCGGCGCCGCCCAACGTCCCCTGGCTCTCCGCGTGTCCCTTCCATGCCAGCGCACGCCCGTGGCACCGTCACCGTGGCCCGGCAAGCACAGAACGTGCTCCCTGCCGCCGACAGGCCCGCGCCGCCCCGTTCCGTCGAGCTCGCCCAAAGCACCCAATCCTAGCTCGTTTAGCACCTAAACGGACCCAGTGAACCCCCATGACGGCGCTCAACCCCTAAACCTCCCCGATCAATGCCCTGCGCTGCCGTAAGCTTCGCCGGAGAACTCCGTTCACGGCCACAACCTCGGACCGCCTATAAAAAGGGCTCCCGAGCTCGCTCTCGAGCACACACCCCCTCTGCATCTCACCAGCACCCCGCCAGGCCAACAAGGGGACCTCGAGGAGGTCTCCTCCCCCAGCTCCGGCCGCCCCGTTCCGCCTCGGCCTCCGTCTCGATTCGCTCCGGTGAGGCCGTCCCCGGCGCCCAAATTCTGTCAGATACCCCCTCTAGCTACCAGAGGTCTAACCCCCTCCTCAATTTGATCCCCGCAGCTCTCTCCGACGAGGCCCTCGACCACCCGAACCGCCATCCGCCGGAGCAAGGCTCGCCGTCGACGTGGTACTCGCCGGCGACCACCACCACCACCAACCAACGTGGAATGGAGCCCTGAACACGGAGGTACTCTCTGATCTCCCTGCCTCGCCGTGGATCACCGCCGGCAACCACCGCGGCTCTCGGGCACCGTCGAGCTCTGCCGCCCCGTTTGAAAATTCAAACCTGACGGGCGGGACCCGCATGTCAGCCTCTCTGTCCTTTCTAAACGAACCGTTTTCTGAAAGCGTCTTCTGCCAAAAATGTGCTTTCCCTCTGGGCTGGCGTATTCTCTATCGAAGCGTTTTCTGTTTTTATAAGTGAGCCCCTGGAAGTTTTCTGTTTCATTACAGATGAGTCCCTGGACTAAAACCCTTATAACTTTTTAACAGAAAGGAATTTTTGAGTGATTCTTTTTCTGTCCTCTTCAAATTTTGTCTAGTTTTTTATCTTATTTATTTGAAAAATATTTGGAATAATCTTGTGCACCTCACGGTATTCACGATAGCGCGTATATTTTCTTTATACCGTAGATACCGAAGGAGGTGACGGGACCGCAAACTTCACCGAGCTAGGCTCCGACTACTCTGAACCAGGCAAGCATGTTTGAACTTTTGATATGATGATTGTTTTGGCATGTTTGCATTAAGTAGTTTCATGGCATGTTGATGAGCATACCGACGAATGTCATGTTACATGCAACGATGAGGCAAGTGAGTTTCGAAAATCCATAAGTGGATGGATGTGAGTATGCATGGCCATGTGTTGGCATGAGGATGGGTAAGATGGCAGTGTTGTAGCATGCCAGTCTTATGCCAGACTATATGACTTTAGAGTCAACCCGTATCGGTCCAGTACCTTCCATTCTTCCTTCCCTGTACTACCACATGTTTTCCGCAAGGAATATGGCTTAGTAAGTTGCAAACCGCTTTCCTGGTACACACCAAAAGGAGAGGCCGTGATGATGGTTCCATGGCCCTGGATTAAAGCCAGTCATCCGGTCAGGGGGCATGGGTGTTTCCGGTTGGGACTGAGAGGGGGGCACCCCTTAGAGCGCGCGTATATAAATTTGATCCCATGTTATTCGAGATTGTGATCTCCCCGTCTCAAAAGTTTTTCTTGGACGATGTCTAGGGTGATTCCTAGCATCGAGAGGTAGGATGGGTGTGTACTGGTTAGCTCTGTTTTCTTCCGAAATACCGTAAACGGAACTAGACCTTCGTGACTACGGAAATCCGTTGGCTGTGGGAAATTTTTTTGTACAAACTCTGCAGAGTCATATATTCCTTTGAATAATCTATTCCATGTCCAAGTTCGGTATTATCTTATCCTGACAAATGTCAGTTTTGATGTCAGAGACTCCGGTGAATCACATGAGTGCTAAGTCCGGTTAAATGTTTATTCCTGTGGATGGACTAACCCGTTTATTTTCATGAATTGAATATTTATTATGAGTATTATTTACTTGTGAATAAAAGCCCTTTCTGTGATGTCGCTCAGACGTCCGACTGTGGCATTGTTATTATTTACTTTCAATAAAAGCCCTCTCTGTGATGTCGCTCAGACGTCCGACTGTGGCATTGTTATATTTTACTTTCAATGAAAGCCCTTTCTGTGATGTCGCTCAGACGTCCGACTGTGGCATTTCTTTTAAAGCTCTTTATGTGGCGTCGCTCAGACGCCCGACTGTGGCATTTCTTTTAAAGCCCTTTATGTGGCGTCGCCCAGACGCCCGACTGTGGCATTTCTTTTAAAGCCCTTTATGTGGCGTCGCCCAGACGCCCGACTGTGGCATTTCTTTTAAAGCCCTTTATGTGGTGTCGCCTAGACGCCCGACTACGGCGTGATTTATTTATTTATCTTCCCATCGAGGTGTCGCTTCAGACACCCGATTGGGTTTACAGTTATTTTGTTGGGTTTTCGAGCGGACTATCGCCGACCCCCTTTTCACCTATCTTGTTTTTACGAATTAATGTGCCATTGTTAAAATTAATCATGACGCATCCATGCATGCATTTGTTATATCTTACGTCCGAACTGTCTTGCGAGTACTTTCAAAGTACTCACCTGGCTTGTTGATTTGGCCAGATGCTGACGAAGGCGATCTCATGGATGAAGAATTTGATAGCGAGTCCGACGCCTAGAGGAATCCCAGTCAGTCTCGTGCGACCCTGGATTTGGTCACTGTATTATATCCGCTTCCGCTACCAAATAAATTCATCGAGCCTCACCTCGACGCTCGATGAGATGCCAGTTTTAGAGTCATGTATCTCACTCCCAGCTGTGTTTTTCCACCACCACCCTATCCTCGAGTCAGTAGTATGCCTCCACACCACTGTGTCATGTCCGCCATTATGTATAATTATTGGCGTGCTTGTAATAATTTGGTTGAGCAACCGTAGCTCGACCCTGTAATATATTTTATGCTACTGGCTTATTGTATCAAGAATTTGTCTACCGGTAAGGAGGATTTTTCTCATACTGGACTCAAAAGATTGGTTTCTCAATAAACATTTTTATTGGAAAACCGGTCGTGACACTGTCTCTCTGTCTCTCTCTGATTCCGCGTTCTCAGATTCTACCCTTTCACCATTTCTTATATTCTCGGAGATCCGTAACTCTGATTGGGCTGAAATTTTAACACGATCTCTATTCGAATATTAGCTTTCTTGCGGCGAAAGAAGGGCATCAACCTCCTTACAGGGTGGCCATGAGGGTCAGGGGCATGCCTGCCCCCTGGGGCGCGCCCCCTACCTCGTGGGCCCCTTGAGCATCGTCTCGCGTTGATTTCACTTCGTAAAAATCACATATATTCCAAAAAAATCTCCGTCCGTTTTTATCCCGTTTGGACTCCATTTGATATGGATATTCTGCGAAACAAAAAACATGCGACAAACAGGAACTCACACTGGGCACTGGATCAATATGTTAGTCCCAAAAATAGTATAAAAAGTTGCCAAAAGTATATGAAAGTTGTAGAATATTGGCATGGAACAATCAAAAATTATAGATACGACAGAGACGTATCAATGATGGCGACGGATTCCCCTCTCCGGAGCCCCGAACGAACTCCATATCAGCACTCCCGAGAGGTTTTAGGGCTTGGCGGCGGCTCCGTATCGTAAAACGCAATGAATCCTTCTCTTTGATTTTTTTCTCCCCGAAAGCAAATATATAGAATTGGAGTTTAGGTCGGAGGAGCTCCAGGGGCCCACGAGGTAGGGGCGCGCCCTAGGGGGGCAGGCGCGCCCCCCACCCTCATGGACAAGTGGTGGGCCCCCTGGTCTACATCTTTTGCAAGGATTTTTTATTATTTCCGAATAGATGTTCCGTGAAGTTTCAGGTCATTCCGAGAACTTTTGTTTCTGCACATAAATAACACCATAGCAATTCTGCTGAAAACATCGTCAGTCTGGGTTAGTTCCATTCAAATCATGCAAGTTAGAGTCCAAAACAAGGACAAAAGTGTTTGGAAAAGTAGATACGACGGAGACGTATCAACTCCCCCAAGCTTAAACCTTTGCTTGTCCTCAAGCAATTCAGTTGATAAACTGAAAGTGATAAAGAAAAACTTTTACAAACTCTGTTTGCTCTTGTTGTAAATATGTAAAGCCAGCATTCAAGTTTTCAGCAAAGATTATGAACCAACCATATCCGCAATAACACATAGGTCTCAAGTCTACTCATATCAATGGCCTAATCAACTAGCGAGCAATAATAATAAATCTCGGATGACAACACTTTCTCAAAACAATCATAATATGATATAACAAGATGGTATCTTGCTAGCCCTTTCTGAGACCGCAAAACATAAATGCAGAGCACCTTTAAAGATCAAGGACTGACTAGACATTGTAATTCATGGTAAAAGAGATCCAGTCAAGTCATACTCAATGTAAACTAACATTAATGAATGCAAATGACAGCGGTGCTCTCCAACTGGTGCATTTTAATAAGAGGATGATGACTCGGCATGAAAGTAAATAGATAGGCCCTTCACAGAGGGAAGCAGGGATTTGTAGAGGTGCCAGAGCTCGGTTTTGAAATAGAGATGAATAATATTTTGAGCGGTATACTTTCATTGTCAACATAACAACCAAGAGATGGCAATATCTTCCATGCTACACACATTATAGGTGGTTCCCAAATAGAATGGTAAAGTTTATACTCCCCCTCCACCAACAAGCATCAATCCATGGCTTGCTCGAAAAAACGATTGCCTCCAACTAACAAGAGTCCCAGGGGGAGTTTTGTTTGCAATTATTTTGATTTGATTTGCATAAAGCATGGGACTGGGCATCCCGGTGACTCGCCACTTTCTCGTGAGTGAGGAGCGGAGTCCACTCCTCTTGAGAATAACCCGCCTAACATGGAAGACACGGATAACCCTAGTTGATACATGAGCTATTCGAGCATACAAAACATGATATTTATTTGAAGGTTTAGAGTTTGGCACATACAAATTTACTTGGAACGGCAGGTAGATACCATACATAGGTAGGTATGGTGGACTCATATGGAATAACTTTGGGGTTTATGGAGTTGGATGCACAAACAGTATTCCCGCTTAGTACAGGTGAAGTCTAGCAAAACACTGGGAAGCGACCAGCTAGAGAGCGACAACAATCATGAACATGCATTAAAATTAATCAACAGCGAATGCAAGCATGAGTAGGATATAATCCACCATGAACATAAATATTGTGAAGGTATGTTGATTTTGTTTCAACTACATGCGTGAACATGTGCCAAGTCAAGTCACTTAAATCACTCAGAGGAGGATACCACCCTATCATACCACGTCACAACCATTTTAATAGCATGTTGGCACGCAAGGTAAACCATTATAAGCTCCTAGCTAATCAAGCATGGCATAAGAAACTATGATCTCTAGTTGTCATTGCAAACATGTTTATTCATAATAGGCTAAATCAGGAACGATGAACTAATCATATTTACAAAAACAAAAGAGGTCGAGTTCATACCAGCTTTTCTCATCTCAGTCAGTCCATCATATATCGTCATAATTGCCTTTCACTTGCACGACCGAACGATGTGGATAATAGTAATAGTGCACGTGCATTGGACTAAGCTGGGATCTGCAAGCATTCAATAAACAGGAGAAGACAAGGCAATATGGACTCTTTTGTCAAATCAACAATAATGCATATAAGATCCACTTCAACAATTTAATCATGGTCTTCTCCTATCGACCCCCAAAGAAAAGAAAAGAAATAAAACTATTTACACGGGAAAGTTCCCAACAAGCAAAAGAAGAACATGAAATCTTTTTGGGTTTTCTTTTTAATTACTACTACAAGCATGGAAATTAAAACTAGCTAAAAGCTACAACTAATTTTTTTGGTTTTTCTTAAGGTTTATTAAACACAAGAAGAAAGGATAAAAAGGAAATAAACTAGCATGGATGGTACAATGAAAAAGTGTGAGCACCAACCTCTAGCAATGAGTGTGTGAACATAAATGTAATGTCGGTGGGAAATATGTACTCCCCCAAGCTTTGGCTTTTGGCCTAAGTTGGTCTATGGCCACGACTGGCCTGGCGGATATCCATAATAATAGTTGGGGTCATACTGCGATGAAGAAGACTCTGATTGCCATTGGTTGGCAATCATCTCCGGATCCCACTGGTAATTAGACTGTCATGGAGGATCAACTGGTGGTTCCGACTCTGGCTCTGTGGCTGGTGCAGGGTTCCGGTAGGCGTGAATATCCTCCGGTGAGACAAGGTACTGGCCTGCAGATAAATCAAACAAGGAAGGAGCAGACAGGGTAATAGTCTCCGGATGACGTTTATCGAAGAACAATTTGTATTAAGCTCCCCTTCCCTATTCTTTATAATGAAATCATGTGCTACCATACTCTTATAATCTAAATAAACAGTAGGCGGTAATTTTTCTTCTTTTTCATAGTGCCTAATAGGTATGTTATAATATGCAGCAAGTTGTGAAGCATAGATACCACCAAAAATGGGACCCTTTGTACGGTTCAGACTTAACCGTTTAGCAATAATACTGCCCATACTCACAGAGTTATCACAGAATAAACCGTGGAACAAAATAATAATATCAGGAACACTAAGGTTTCCATAGTTTCCACGACCAACTAAGCAACGACTAGCAAATATTGCAAAGTAGCGTAAAACAGGAAAATGTATGCTAGTGATTCGTGCATCGGGACCTTCCTCGTTTCCCCTACAGTGATGGTATCAATAAACCCATCCACATCGCCGCGATGTGGTTCCTCTGTCGTGCCCCCGAAAGGGACCAAACAAACCCGACAAAAATCATAAAGTGACATCTCCTTATGCTCATCATATAAATAAAACTCCACCGTAGGTGGTGAGCTCCTAGAATGGAAATGAAAGTTTTGCACAAAGATATTGGTGAGTAAGAGATACTGGTCGCATTGGTCGTGGAGGAAGGCGGTGAGGCCTGCATTCTTAGCCAATTCATAAAAATCATCATAAATCCCGGCTGCTCTCAAGAAATCATCAGAAGGCCATTCACACGGCCTAACCTCCGCGGTGCGAGGTGATGGGGTTATGTACCTAGGGTAGGGTCATGGACCTGATCCAAGTAACTTACCCTAGGACATCCTGAGAAGAGGTCGCCTTCCAGTCGACCAACGAGGATTCACTCGACTGGCCTGAAGGACTCGACCACGAAGACTCACTCGACCACCAGGAGGTCAAGAGGCACTCTGCACTACAACGGCCTGTAATCAAGTAGACTTTATGATAGTAAAGGCCTTTATGTGGGGCGTTACCAGTAACGCCCCAGACTTAACTCACCTTAAACCCTCTCCAACGTGGGCTGGCTGGGGTCCTGGCGCACTCTATATAAGCCACCTCCCTCCACAGGCAGAAGGGTTCGGCACCTTGTAGTTCATACACTCATAATCCACTCGACCGCCTCCGGGCTCCGAGACGTAGGGCTGTTACTTCTTCCGAGAAGGGCCTGAACTCGTACATCCTTTGTGCTTACAACCTCTCCATAGCTAGGACCTTGCCTCTCCATACTTACCCCCACTCTACTGTCAGGCTTAGAACCACGACACGAGGCAGATTATATTTGGCCTTCTTTGCTTCTTCATTTTGCTTTTCCTTCGAGCTTCGGCTCGATGAGCCCCTCAAAATCTCTTCATTATTCTTTGAAAAATTCTGAAATTTTTAGTAACTTCAAACAAAAGTGAACCAAGCTCAACAAAATTGATAGCAACAACTCCTACGAGTGCCTAGAGCCTATATCATGCATCAAAACTACTTGGAACCATATAAATTTGACATGCAAGCTCAAGAAGAGGGTCACCTAGGCAGCACAAATTTGCAATGAATAAAGCACTAGAACAAAAACTAATTGGACCAATGGATGAGTCACATACCAAGGAACAATCTCCCCAAGCAGTTTTGTGAGAGGTGCTTTGAGCAAGGAGATCGAAAATGGCAGCAAAATGAGCTTGGACTCGGGTTTGAGTTGGATATTCATGTTTGTGGGAGGAAGAAGGAGTGTGTGGGTGCAGGAATAAGTGGAAGAGGGCCACCATGGGCCCACGAGGTAGGGGGCGCGCCCTCCACTCTCGTGGCCAGGTGGATGCCCCCCATGTTGTGTTCTTGGTGCCAAATATTCTCAAATATTCCAGAAAAAATCATATTTAAATTTGAGGGCATTTGGAGAACTTTTATTTTCGAGGTGTTTTTATATTGCACGGATAATTCAGATAACAGACGGAAAATACTTATTTTTATTTTATTTAATATAAATAACAGAAAGTAAAAGGAGGGCACAGAGAGTTGCGCCTTCTAGTTTCATCCATCTCATGATCATCAAAAGGAATCCACTAACAAGGTTGATCAAGTCTTGTTAACGAACTCATTCCGAATAACATAGAACCAGAGAAATTTTGAATAACACTATGTTACCTCAACGGGAATATGTACATCCCCAATAATAGGAAATCATATTTCTTCTTGACAGTAGGAAGAGGAAATTCAAAGCCTCCAAATATAATCGATGGAATTTTTCCAATAGAGTTGATACTATGAACTTGAGGTTGTTTCCTCGGAAAGTGTACCATATGCTCATTACCATTAACATGAAAAGTGACATTGCCTTTAGTGCAATCAATAACAGCCCCTGCAATATTCAAGAAGGGTCTTCCAAGAATAATAGACATACTATCGTCCTCGGGAATATCAAGAATAACAAAGTATGTTAAAATAGTAACGTTTGCAACCACAACAGGCACATCCTCACAAATACCGACAGGTATAGAAGTTGATTTATCAGCCATTTGCAAAGATATTTCAGTAGGTTTCAACTTATTCAAATCAAGTCTATGATATAAAGAGAGAGGCATAACACCAACACTGGCTCCAAGATCACATAAAGCAGTTTTAACATAGTTTCTTTTAATGGAGCATGGTATAGTAGGTACTCCTGGATCTCCAAGTTTCTTTGGTATTCCACCCTTAAAGGTATAATTAGCAAGCATGGTGGAAATTTCAGCTTCCGGTATCTTTCTTTTATTTGTAACAATATATTTCATATACTTAGCATAAGGATTCATTTTGAGCATATCAGTTAATCGCATATGCAAAAAGATAGGTCTAATCATTTCAGCAAAGCGCTCAAAATCCTCCTCATCCTTTTTCTTGGATTGTTTGGGAGGAAAAGGCATGGGTTTCTGAACCCATGGTTCTCTTTCTTTACCATGTTCCCTAGCAACAAAGTCTTTCTTATCATAATGTTGATTCTTTGATTGTGGGTTATCAAGATCAACATCACGTTCAATTTCTATATCATTATCATTACTAGGTTGAGCATCATCATGAACATTATCATTAACATTATCACTAGTTTCAGGTTCATTACCAGATTGTGTTTCAACATCAGAGATAGAAATATCATTTGGATTCTCAGGTGTTTCAGTAATAGGTTTACTAGAAGCATGCAAAGTCCTATCATTTTCCTTTTTCTTCCTATTAGAAGGACTAGGTGCATCTACATTATTTCTCTGAGAATCTTGCTCAATTCTCTTTGGGTGGCCTTCAGGATACAGAGGTTCCTGAGTCATTCTACCAGTTCTAGTCATAACTCTAACATCGTTATCATTATTCTTGCTATTTAATTCATTAAGCAAATCATTTTGAGCTTTAAGTACTTGTTCTACTTGAGTGGTAACCATAGAAGCATGTTTGCTAATAAGTTTAAGTTCACCTTTGACATTAGCCATATAATCACCCAAGTGTTCAAGCATATTTGAATTGTATTTCAATTGTCTACCAAAATAAGCATTAAAATCTTCTTTCTTAACCATAAATTTATCAAACTCATCTAAGCATGGGCTAGCAAATTTAGTAAACGGGATTTCAGCTTTATCATATCTATAGAGAGAATTTACCTTTACTACCTGTGTCGGGTTATCAAGACCATGTATTTCTTCAATAGGTAATGGATTAAGACCATATGTTTCTTCAACAGATGGTAACCCACAAGTATAGCGGATCGCAACAGCTTTCGAGGGTAAAGTATTCAACCCAAATTTATTGATTCGACACAAGGGGAGCCGAAGAATATTCTCAAGTATTAGCAGCTGAGTTGTCAATTCAACCACACCTAGAAACTTAGTATCTGCAGCAAAGTGTTTAGTAGCAAAGTAATATGATAGTGGTGATAACGGTAACAAAAGAGTAATGAAAGCAAAGTAATATTTTTGGTATTATGTAGTGATTGTAACAATAGCAACGGGAAAGTAAATAAGCATAAACCAGTATATGGAAAGCTCGTAGGCATTGGATCAATGATGGATAATTATGCCGGATGCGGTTCATCATGTAACAGTCATAACATAGGGTGACACAGAACTAGCTCCAATTCGTCAATGTAATGTAGGCATGTATTCCGAATATAGTCATATGTGCTTATGGAAAAGAACTTGCATGACATCTTTTGTCCTACCCTCCCGTGGCAGCGGGGTCGTAATGGAAACTAAGGGATATTAAGGCCTCCTTTTAATAGAGAACCGGAACAAAGCATTAGCACATAGTGAATACATGAACTCCTCAAACTACGGTCATCACCGGTAAGTATCCCGATTATTTTCACTTCGGGGTTACCGAATCATAACACATAATAGGTGACTATAGACTTGCATAATGGGTTCAGATCTGAAATCATGGCACTCGGGCCCTAGTGACAAGAATTAAGCATAGCAAAGTCATGACAACATCAATCTCAGAACATAGTGGATACTAGGGATCAAACCCTAACAAAACTAACTCGATTATATGGTGAATCTCATCCGACCCATCACCGTCCAGCAAGCCTACGATGGAATTACTCACGCATGGCGGTGAGCATCGTGAAATTGGTGATGGAGGATGGTTGATGATGACGACGGCGAAGAATCCCCCTCTCCGGAGCCCCGAACAGACTCCAGATCAGCCCTCCCGAGAGGTTTTAGGGCTTGGCGAAGGCTCCATATCGTAAAACGTGACAATTTCTTCTCTCCTATTTTTTTTCTCCCCGAAAGCAGTTATATAGAGTTGGAGTTGGAGTCGGGAGGTCTCCAGGGGGCACACGAGGTAGGGGGCACGCCCTAGGGGGGGCACACCCCCCACCCTCGTTAGAAGGGTGTGGGCCCCCTGGTCTTCATCTTTGGCAAGGATTTTTTATTATTTATTGTAAGATATTTCATGGAGTTTCAGGTCATTCCGAGATCTTTTGTTTTCTGCACATAAAACAACATCATGGCAATTCTGCTGAAAACAGCGCCAGTCCGGGTTAGTTCCATTCAAATCATACAAGTTAGGGTCCAAAACAAGGGCAAAAGTGTTTGGAAAAGTAGATACGACGGAGACGTATCAACTCCCCCAAGCTTAAACCCTTTCTTGTCCTCAAGTAATTCAGTTGACAAACAGAAAGAAATAAAGAAAAACTTTTACAAACTCTGTTTGCTCTTGTTGTTATAAATATGTCAAGCTAGCATTCAAGTTTTCAGCAAAGATTATAACTAACCACATTTTCAATAATTCTCAGGTGTCATGTTTACTCATATCAATAGCATAATCAACTAGCAAGCCATAATAATAAATCTCGGATGACAACACTTTCTCAAAACAATCATAATATGATATAACAAGATGGTATCTCGCTAGCCCTTTCTAAGACCGCAAAACATAAATGCAGAGCACCTTTAAAGATCAAGGACTGACTAGACATTGTAATTCATGGTAAAAGAGATCAAATCATAGTCACACCCAATATAAATTAACAGTAATGAATGCAATACAACGGTGCTCTCCAACTGGTGCTTTTTAATAAGAGGGTGATGACTCAACATAAAAGTAAATAGATAGGCCCTTCGTAGAGGGAAGCAGGGATTTGTAGAGGTGCCAGAGCTCGGTTTTGAAATAGAGGTGAATAATATTTTGAGCGGTATACTTTCATTGTCAACATAACAACCAAGAGATGGCGATATCTTCCATGCTACACACATTATAGGCGGTTCCCAAACAGAATGGTGAAGTTTATACTCCCCCCGCACCAACAAACATCAATCCATGGCTTGCTAGAAACAACGAGTGCCTCCAACATACATTGGGTCCCAGGGGGAGTTTTGTTTGCAATTATTTTGATTTAGTTTGCATAAAGCATGGGACTGGGCATCCCGGTGACCAGCCATTTATCTCGTGAGTGAGGAGCGGAGTCCACTCCTCTTGAGAATAACCCGCCTAACATGGAAGATACAGACAGCCCTAGTTGATACATGAGCTATTCGAGCATACAAAACAGGATGATTATTTGAAGGTTTAGAGTTTGGCACATACAAATTTACTTGGAACGGCAGGTAGATACCGCATATAGGAAGGTATAGTGGACTCATCTGGAATAACTTTGGGGTTTAAGGGATTGGATCCACAAGCAGTATTCCCGCTTAGTACAAGTGAAGGCTAGCAAAAGACTGGGAAGCGACCAACTAGAGAGCGACAACAGCCATGTACATGCATTAAAATTAATAAACATTGGATGCACGCATGAGTTGGATATAATCCACCATGAACGTAAATATCGTGAAGGCTATGTTGATTTGTTTCAACTACATGCCTGAACATGTGCCAAGTCAACTCACTTAAATCATTCAGAGGAGGATACCACCCTATCATACCACATCATAACCATTTTAATAGCATGTTGGCACACAAGATAAACCATTATAACTCATAGCTAATCAAGCATGGCACAAGGAACTATGATCTCTAATTGTCATTGCAAAGATGTTTATTCATAACAAGCTGAATCAAGACAACAAACTCATCATATTTACAAAAACAAAAGAGGTCGAGTTCGTACCAGCTTTTCTCATCTCAGTCAGTCCATCATATATCATCATAATTGCCTTTCACTTGCACGATCGAACGATGTGAATAATAATAAGAGTGCACGTGCATTGGACTAAGCTGGAATCTACAGGCATTCAATAAACAGGAGAAGACAAGGCAATATTGGCTCTTTTGTCAGATAAACAATAATGCATATAAGAGCCATTTCAACAATCTAATCATGGTCTTCTCCTACTGACCACCAAAGAAAAGAAATAAAACTATTTACACGGGAAAGCTCCCAACAAGCAAAAGAAGAACAGGAAATATTTTTGGGTTTTCTTTTTAGTTACTACTACAAGCATGGAAAGTAAATTAATTAGGAGCTACAACTAATTTTTTTTGGTTTTTTCTTAAGGTTTATTAAACACACAAGAAGAAAGCATAAAAGGAAATAATCTAGCATGGATGATACAACGAAAAAGTATTAGCACCGACATCTAGCAATGAGTGTGTGTGAACATAAATGTAATGTCGGTGAGAAATACGTACTACCCCAAGCTTAGGCTTTTGGCCTAAGTTGGTCTATGGCCACGGCTGGCCTGGCAGATATCCATAATAATAGTTGGGGTCATACTGCGATGAGGAAGAAGATGGCTCCGATTGCCACTGGCTGGCAATCATCTTCGGATCCCACTGATAGTTAGACTGTCGTGAAGGATCAAATTAGGGTTCCGGTTCTGGCTCCTCGGCTGGTGTAGGGTTCCGGTAGGCATGGATAGCCGTCAACGGAACAAGGTACTTGCCTACAGTCAAATCAAACAAAGAAGGAGCAGGCAAAGTAACAGTCTCAGGATGATGTTTATTAAAGAACAATTGATATTTAAGCTCTCCTGCCCTATTCTTAACAATAAAATCATGTGCCACCATACTTTTATAATCTAGATAAACACGAGGCAACACTTTTTCTTGCTTCTAAGCATGCCTAATAGGTATGTTAAAATGTGCAGCTAGGCGTGTAGCATAGATGCCCCCAATGATGGGACCCTTAGTACGGTTCATACTTAATCGTCTAGCAATAATGCTGCCCATACTAAAAGTGTTATCACTGTATAAACCTTGGAGCAGAATAATTATATCAGGGATACTAAGGTTTCCACAGTTTCCGCGTCCAATTAAGCAACGACTAGCAAATAATGCAAAGTAACGTAAAATAGGAAAATGTATGCTAGTGATTCATGCATTGGAAACCTTCCTAGTTTCTCCTACAGTGATAGTATTAATAAATCCCTCCACATCATCATGACGTGGTTCTTCTGTCTTGCCCCCAAAAGGACCAAACAAATCTGGCAGAAATCATAAAGTGACATCTCCTTATGCTCATCATATAAATGAAACTCCACCATAGGTGGTGAGTTCCTAGAATGAAAATGAAAGTTTCGCACAAAGGTATTTGTGAGTAAGATATACTGATCGCATTGGTCGTGGAGGAAAGTGGTGAGGCCTGCATTATGAGCCAATTCATGAAAATCTTCATAAATCCCGACTGCTCTCAAGAAATCCTCGGAAGGCCATTCACACGCCCGAACCCCCACGGTGTGCGACAAATTATACTTAGGCTTCCGTGCCTTCTCCTTCGAGCTTTGGCTCAATGAGCCCCTCAATAATCTCCTCATCATTTTCTGGAAAAATCTAAAAAATTTAGTAACTTCAAAATAAAAGTAAACCAAACTCAATAATATTGATAGCAACTACTCCTACAAGTGCCTAGAGCCTATATCATGCATCAAAACTACTTTTGACCATATAAATTTGACATGCAAGCTCAAGAGCAGGGTCACCTAAGCAACACAAATTTGCAATGAATAAAGCACTAGAACAAAAACTAATTGGACCAATGGAGGAGTCACATACCAAGGAACAATCTCCCAAGCAGTTTTGTGAGAGGTGCTTTGAGCAAGGAGATCGAAAATGGCAGCAAAACGAGCTTGGACTCGGGTTTGAGCTGGTTTTTCGTGTTTGGGGGAGGAAGATGAAGTGTGTGGCTGAAAGAATAAGTGGAGGAGGGCCACCGTGGGCCCACGAGGTAGGGGGGCGCGCCCTCCACCCTCGTGGCAAGGTGGTTGGCCCCCTGGTGTGTTCTTTGTTCCATAAATCCTCAAATATTCTATAAAAACTCATATTTAATTTTCAGGGCATTTGGAGAAATTTTATTTTCGAGGTATTTTTATATTGCACAGATAATCAGATAACAGACAGGAAATTATTTATTTTTATTTTATTTCAACTAAATAACAGAAAGTAAAAGTGGGGTATAGAAGGTTGTGCTTCTAGTTTCATCCATCTCATGCTCGTCAAAAGGAATCCACTAACAAGGTTGATCAAGTCTTGTTAACAAACTCATTCCGATTAACATGAAACCGGAGAAATTTTGAATAACACTAGGTTACCTCAACGGGGATATGCACATCCCCAATAATAAGTATAACATATTTCTTCTTGACAGTAGGAAGAGGAAATTCAAAACCTCCAAATATAATCGATGGAATTTTTCCGATAGAATTGATACTATGAACTTGAGGTTGTTTCCTTAGAAAATGTACCGTATGCTCATTACCATTAACATGAAAAGTGACATTGCCTTTGTTGCAATCAATAACAGCCCCTGCAGTATTAAGAAAAGGTCTTCCAAGAATAATAGACATACTATCGTCCTCGGGAATATCAAGAATAACAAAGTCCGCTAAAATAGTAACGTTTGCAACCACAACAGGCACGTCCTCACAAATATCGACAGGTATAGCAGTTGATTTATCAACCATTTGCAAAGATATTTCAGTAGGTGTCAACTTATTCAAGTCAAGTCTACGATATAAAGAGAGAGGCATAACACTAACACCGGCTCCAAGATCACATAAAGCAGTTTTAACATAGTTTCTTTTAATGGAGCATGGTATAGTAGGTACTCCTGGATCTCCAAGTTTCTTTGGTATTCCACCCTTAAAAGTATAATTAGCAAGTGTGGTGGAAATCTCAGCTTCCGGTATATTTCTTTTATTTGTAACAATATCTTTCATGTACTTAGCATAAGGATTCATTTTGAGCATATCAGTCAATCGCATACGCAAAAAGATAGGTCTAATCATTTCAGCAAAGCGCTCAAAATCCTCATCATCCTTTTTCTTGGATGGTTTGGGAGGAAAAGGCATGGGTTTCTGAACCCAAGGCTCTCTTTCTTTACCATGTTTCCTAGCGACAAAGTCTTTCTTATCACAACGTTGATTCTTTGATTGTGGGTTATCAAGATCAACAGCAGGTTCAATTTCTACATCATTATCATTACTAGGTTGAGCATTATTATGAACATCATCATTAACATTTTCATTAGGTTCATGTTCATTACCAGATTGAGTTTCAGCATCAAAAATAAAAATATCATTTGGATTATCAGGTGGTTCAGCAATAGGTTCACTAGAAGTTTGCACAGTTCTATCATTTTTCTTTTTCTTCTTTTTAGAAGAACTAGGTGCATCAATATTATATCTCTGAGAATCTTGCTCAATTCTCTTAGGGTGGCCTGCAGGATACAAAGGTTCCTGTGTCATTCTACCAGTTCTAGTAGCCACTTTAACAGCATAATTATTTTTCTTACTATTCATCTCATTGAGCAATTCTTTTTGAGCTTTAAGTACTTGTTCTACTTGAGTGGCAACCATAGAAGAATGTTTGCTAACAAGTTTAAGTTCACCTCTAATATTAGTCATATAATCACCAAGTATTTAATCATATCAGCATCTTGTTTTAATTGTCTACCAAAATAAGCATTGAAGTCTTCTTGCTTAAACATAAAATTATCAAACTCATCAAAGCATTGACTAGTAATTTTAGTAGGAGGGATTTCAGCTTTATCATATCTATAGAGAGAATTTACCTTTACTACCCGTGTCGGGTTATCGGGGTCTGGAGGTTCTTCAATAAATAAAGTATTAAGATCATATGTTTCTTCAACAGGCGGTAATTAAGACCATGTATTTCTTCAATAGGAGGTAAATTCTTAACATCTTCAGCTTTAATACCTTTTTCTTTCATAGATTTCTTTGCCTCTTGCATATATTCAGGGCTGAGAAATAGAATACCCCTCTTCTTCGGAGTTGGTTTAGGAATAGGATCATTAATTGGAGCAGGAGCTGGCTCAGGAAGTGCCCAATTATTTTCATTTGTCAACATATTATTCAATAAGATTTCAGCTTCATCTGGTGTTCTTTCCCTGAAAAGAGAACCAACACAACTATCCAGGTAATCTCTGGAAGCATCAGTTAGTCCATTATAAAAGATAGCAAGTATTTCATTTTTCTTAAGAGGATGACCAGGAAAAGCATTAAGTAACTTGAGAAGCCTCCCCCAAGCTTGTGGGAGACTCTCTTCTTTAATTTGCACAAAGTTGTATATTTCCTTTAAAGCAGCTTGTTTCTTATGAGCGGGGAAATATTTAGCAGAGAAGTAATAGATCATATCCTGGGGACTACGCACACAACCAGGATCAAGAGAATTAAACCATATCTTAGCATCACCCTTTAATGAGAACGGAAATATTTTAAGGATATAAAAGTAGCGAGATCTCTCATCATTAGTGATCAGGGTGGCTATATCATTTAATTTAGTAAGATGTGCTACAACAGTTTCAGATTCATAGCCATGAAAAGGATCAGATTCAACTAAAGTAATTATATCAGGATCAACAGAGAATTCATAATCCTTATCAGCAACACAGATAGGTGAAATAGCAAAAGCAGGGTCAGGTCTCATCCTAGCATTTAGAGATTGCTTATTCCATTTAGCTAATAACCTTTTGAGTTCATATCTATCTTTGCAAGCTAAAATAGCTAAAGAAGCATCTTGATCAAATAAATAACCTTCAGGAATAAAAAGTGATTCTTCATCATCACTTTCATCTTCTTAATCAGATTCAATATTTTCAATCTCTCTAGCCCTAGCAAGTCGTTCCTCGAGAAAATCACTAAGTGGCATAGTAGTATCAGACATAGAGGTAGTTTCATCATAAGTATCATGTATAGCAGAAGTAGCATCATCAGTAACATGCGACATATCAGAACGAATAGCGGAAGCAGGTTTAGGTGTCGCAAGCTTACTCATAATAGAAGGTGAATCAAGTGCAGAGCTAGATGGCAGTTCCTTACCTCCCCTCGTAGTTGAGGGATAGATCTTGGTTTTTGGATCTCTCAAGTTCTTCATAGTGTCCAGTAGATATAAATCCCAAGTGACTCAAAGAATAGAGCTATGCTCCCCGGCAACAACGCCATAAATTAGTCTTGATAACCCACAAGTATAGGGGATCGCAACAGCTTTCGAGGGTAAAGTATTCAACCCAAATTTATTCATTCGACACAAGGGGAGCCAAAGAATATTCTCAAGTATTAGCAGCTGAGTTGTCAATTCAGCCAACCTGGAAACTTAGTATCTGCAGCAAAGTGTTTAGTAGCAAAGTAATATGATAGTGGTGATAATGGTTACAAAAGAGAAATGAAAGCAAAGTAATATTTTTGGTATTATGTAGTGATTGTAACAATAGCAACGGGAAGGTAAATAAGCGTAAACCAGTATATGGAAAGCTCATAGGCATTGGATCAATGATGGATAATTATGCCGGATGCGGTTCATCATGTAACAGCCATAACATAGGGTGACACAGAACTAGCTCCAATTCGTCAATGTATTGTAGGCATGTATTCCGAATATAGTCATACGTGCTTATGGAAAAGAACTTGCATGACATCTTTTGTCCTACCCTCCCATGGCAGCGGGGTCCTAATGGAAACTAAGGGATATTAAGGCCTCCTTTTAATAGAGAACCGCAACAAAGCATTAGCACATAGTGAATACATGAACTCCTCAAACTACGGTCATCACCGGTAAGTATCCTGATTATTGTCACTTCGGGGTTAACGGATCATAACACATAATAGGTGACTATAGACTTGCAAGATAGGATCTAGAACTCTCATATATTGATGAAAACATAATAGGTTCAGATCTGAAATCATGGCACTCGGGCCCTAGTGACAAGCATTAAGCATAGCAAAGTCATAGCAACATCAATCTCAAAACATAGTGGATACTAGGGATCAAACCCTAACAAAACTAACTCGATTACATGGTGAATCTAATCCAACCCATCACCGTCCAGCAAGCCTACGATGGAATTACTCACGCACGGCGGTGACAATCATGAAATTAGTGATGGAGGATGGTTGATGATGACGACGGCGACGAATCTCCCTCTTCGGAGCCCTGAACGGACTCCAGATCAGCCCTTCCGAGAGGTTTTAGGGCTTGGCAGCGGCTCCATATCGTAAAACGCGATGATTTCTTCTCTCCTATTTTTTTCTCCCCGAAAGCAGTTATATAGAGTTGGAGTTGGAGTCGGGAGGTCTCCAGGGGGCCCACGAGGTAGGGGGGCACGCCCCCCACCCTCGTGAGAAGGATGTGGGCAACCTGGTCTTCATCTTTGGTGAGGATTTTTTTATTATTTATTGTAAGATATTCCATGGAGTTTCAAGTCATTCCGAGAACTTTTGTTTTCTGCACATAAAACAACATCATGGCAATTCTGCTGAAAACAGCGTTAGTCCGGGTTAGTTCCATTCAAATCATACAAGTTAGAGTCCAAAACAAGGGCAAAAGTGTTTGTAAAAGTAGATATGATGGAGACGTATCAACAGGCGGTAAATTAAGACGTGTATTTCTTCAATAGGAGGTAAATTCTTAACATCTACAACTTTAATACCTTATTCTTTCATAGATTTCTTTGCCTCTTGCATATCTTCAGGACTGAGAAATAGAACACCTCTCTTCTTCGGAGTTGGCTTAGGAATAGGCTCAGGAGGTGTCCAATTATTTTAATTTGTCAACATATTATTCAATAGAATTTCAGCTTCATCCGGTGTTCTTTCCCTGAAAACAGAACTAGCACAACTATCCAGGTAATCTCTGGAGGCATCGGTTAGTCCATTATAAAAGATATCAAGTATTTCATTTTTCTTATGAGGATGATCAGGCAAAGCATTAAGTAATTGGAGAAGCCTCCCCCAAGCTTGTGGGAGACTCTCTTCTTTAATTTGCACAAAATTATATATATCCCTTAAAGCAGCTTGTTTCTTATGAGCAAGGAAATATTTAGCAGAGAAGTAATAAATCATATCCTGGGGACTACGCACACAACCAGGATCAAGAGAATCAAACCATATCTTAGCATCACCCTTTAATGAGAATAGAAATATTTTAAGGATATAAAAGTAACGAGTTCTCTCATCATTAGTGAACAGGGTGGCTATATCATTTAATTTAGTAAGATGTGCCACAACAGTTTTAGATTCATAGCCATGAAAAGGATCAGATTCAACCAAAGTAATTATATCAGGATCAACAGAGAATTCATAATCCTTATCAGTAACAAAGATAGGTGAAGCAGCAAAAGTAGGGTCAGGTTTCATCCTAACATTTAGAGATTGCTTATTCCATTTAGCTAATAACCTCTTAAGTTCATAACTATCTTTGCAAGCTAAAATAGCTAAAGAAGCTTCTTTATCAAAAACACAACTCTTAGGAATAACGGGCAAGTCTTCATCATCACTTTCATCAATATTATCAGATTCAATATTTTGATTCTCTCTAACCCTAGCAAGTTGTTCATCGAGAAAGTCACCAAGTGGAACAGTAGTATCAAGCATAGAAGTAGTTTCATCATAAGTATCATGCATAGCAGAAGTGGCATTGCTACCTCTTGAGCACTGCGTTGGTTTTCCCCGAAGAGGAAGGGATGATGCAGCAAAGTAGCGTAAGTATTTCCCTCAGTTTTGGAGAACCAGGGTATCAATCCAGTAGGAGGCTACGCGCGAGTCCCTCGCACCTGCACAAAACAAATAAATCCTCGCAACCAACGCGATAAGGGGTTGTCAATCCATACACGGCCACTTACGAGAGTGAGATCTGATAGATATGATAAGATAATATTTTTGGTATTTTTGTGATAAAGATGCAAAGTAAAATAAAAGCAAAGTAAAAAGCAAAGGAAATAACTAAGTATTGGGAGATTAATATGATGAAGATAGACCCGGGGGCCATAGGTTTCACTAGTGGCTTCTCTCGAGAGCATAAGTATTCTACGGTGGGTGAACAAATTATTGTTGAGCAATTGACATAATTGAGCATAGTTATGGGAATATATAGGTATGATCATGTATATAGGCATCACGTCCGAGACAAGTAGACCGACTCCTGCATGCATCTACTACTATTACTCCACTCATCGACCGCTATCCAGCATGCATCTAGAGTATTAAGTTAATGAAAACAGAGTAATGCCTTAAGCAAGATGACATGATGTAGAGGGATAAACTCATGCAATATGATGAAAACCCCATCTTATTATCCTTGATGGCAACAATATAATACGTGCCTTGCTGCCCCTACTGTCACTTGGAAAGGACACCGCAAGATTGAACCCAAAGCTAAGCACTTCTCCCATTGCAATAAAGATCGATCTAGTAGGCCAAACCAAACTAATAATTCGAAGAGACTTGCAAAGATAACCAATCATACATAAAAGAATTCAGAGAAGATTCAAATATTGTTCACACTACAAGAATCAGACAGTTTGCCGTCTGGCAAGTACAGACGGCAAAGGCTGAAATATAGACGACAAAGATTTTTCCGTCAGCTCCTGACGGCAAAGTGTGACGACAAAGCCAAAGTCGGCAAAGAGTACTTCGCCGTCAGCTTTTTATCAGGCAGACGACAAAGTCTTTGCCGTCAGCCAAACTATGACTTCACCGTCAATCAAAACATTAACAGACAGTAAAGACCATGTCTTTGCTATCAGTCAAAATGTGCTCTTTGCTGTCAACCGGACTAATGTACAGATGACAAAGAAATTTTTTATTATTAAAAAAATAGCTTCCCACACAACACGGACTGCAACATCTGTCAACGATACACCGTGCATGCATCAGCTAACAAAAATACTAATAAAAAAACTAGTTGCCTCCTGAGTTGGAACAGAGCATTTCGTCCAACTGATGTTGATCCAAATTGGACCAAGGCCGAGCTTGCCGGAGCAGAGCTGTCCGCTGCCTGCGCCAAGAGGGGCGCATCACACATAGTCATCATCGACGGTCGGCCGTTCCTAGCTGTTGTTTGGCGACCAAGCCGGAGGGAGGAGCCGCCGAAGAGAGTTGGGGCGGAGCTTCACGCGACGCTGGCAAGTTGGCGGATCTTCATGCGGCGACGATGGCAGAGATGCACGCGGGCGAAGGCCACGACACCGGCCGGACGAACAAGGGGTGTGGAGTCTGGTAGCTCAGGGATGGGCGGGTGCGGCACTGGGCAGATGGTGAGGGGCGCGGAGTCCGGACGCTCGGGGGCGCTGGACGAGCGTGCGGCAGCTCGGGTGCGCTGGACGAGCGCGCGTCGCCTCGGGGGCGCCGAACGGGCGAGCGCAGGCCAGCGGCGGGCGGCTGCTCGAGGGCGTCGGACAGGCAAGCGCTAGCCAGCGGCTCATGGCATCTCGGGGTCACCGGACGGGCAGGCGGGCGGGCGCTGACCAACGGCGCGCGGCTGCTCGAGGGCGCCGGACGGGTGGGCGGGCGCTGGCCAGCGGCAGCTCGGTTCGCTGGACGGGTGGCCGGGCCCTGGCCGGCGGTGTACGGCTGCTCTAGGGAGGAGAGAGGAGAGTGCTGCCCGCCGGCGAGCCTCTGCTCGGGAGAAGGGGACAGTGGATCGAGCGAGTCGGGGAGATGGAGAGGAGATAGGCGCGTGGTGGTGGGGGCGGGTCGTGGGGGCGCGTGCGTGTTGTGTTCGTGGGTGGGTGGGGGCGTGCATGTGCTTGACCGCCGCGGTGGGTGGGTGGGGATGTGCATTTTAGATCATGCCATATCAGCGATCTGCGTGATCGATCCACGTGGTGTGTTTTCTCCTTACTGTCTGCCAAATAAAATACAGACGGCAAATAGCCTATTTTGCCGTCCGCATTTTTTTTGCAGACCGCAAAGCCTATTTTTCCGGTAGTATATTTTTAGAAGATGGCAAAATTAGCTGTTTGTCGTCTGTATTTCTTTTGGCAGACGGCAAATTCTATTTTGCCGTCAGTATTTTTTTAGCAGACGGCAAAGTGAGTTGTTTGCCGTTAGTATTTCTTTGCTGTCTGCAGCTGATGGCAAAATTGGTCTTTGCCGTTAGGCCCGACGAAAAACTGACGGCAAATACAACCACAGACGGCAAATTAGCTGATTCCTGTAGTGTCATAGATAGACTTGATCATAAACCCACAATTCATCGGTCTCAACAAACACACCGCAAAAAGAAAATTACATCAAAGAGATCTCCACAAGAGAGGGGGAGAACATTGTATTGAGATCCAAAAAGAGAGAAGAAGCCATCTAGATAATAACTATGGACCCGTAGGTCTGAGGTGAACTACACACACTTCATCGGAGGGGTAATGGTGTTGATGTAGAAGCCCTCAGTGATCGATGCCCCCTCCGGCAGAGCTTCGGAATAGGCCCCAAGATGGGATCTCGTGGATACAGAAAGTTGCGGTGGTTGAATTAGGGTTTTGGCTCCGTATCTGATCGTTTGGGGGTACGTAGGTATATATAGGAGGAAGGAGTACGTCAGTTGAGCAACAGGGGGCCCACAAGGGTGGAGGGCGTGCCTGGGGGGTAGGCGTGCCCCCCTACCTCGTGGCCTCCTCTTTTGTGTCTTGACGTAGGGTCCAAGTCTCATGGGTCTTGTTCGTTGAGAAAATCACGTTCCCGAAGGTTTCATTCCGTTTGGACTCCGTTTGATATTCCTTTTCTTCGAAACCCTAAAACAGGCAAAAAATAGCAATGGGCTGGGCCTCCGGTTAATAGGTTAGTCCCAAAAATAATATAAAAGTGGATAATAAAGCCCAATAATGTCCAAAAAAGTAGATAATATAGCATGGAGCAATCAAAAATTATAGATACGTTGGAGATGTATCAAGCATCCCCAAGCTTAATTCCTGCTCGTCCTCGAGTAGGTAAATGATAAAAACAGAATTTTTGATGCGGAGTGCTACTTGGCATAATTTTAATGTAATTCTTCTTAATTGTGGTATGAATATTCAGATCCGAAAGATTCAATACAAAAGTTCATATTGACATAAAAATAATAATACTTCAAGCATACTAACAAAGCAATTATGTCTTCTCAAAATAACATGGCCAATGAAAGTTCATCCCTACAAAATCATATAGTTTAGTCATGCTCCATTTTCTTCACAAGGATATACTACGGGAAACAAGTAATTTGCCGTCACGAGGCGTCTTTGCCATCAGCTTTTCGTCGGGAAGGCGGCAATGAGTGTGTTTGTCGTCATCAGTAGACGGTAAAGAAAAACTGACGGTAAAAAACTTTGCCGTCTGTGAAATAAATACAGATGGCAAAAATCTCGCTTTGTCGTCTGTATTTGTTTTGGTAGACGGCAAAGATTTGTTACCGTCTGTGTTTTTTTGGCAGACGGCAAAGTGATCTCTTTGCCGTCTGTATTTATTTTCGCAGACGGCAAAGAAGAAGCACATCACGCGAATCAATCACTTGGATTGATGACTTGGCAATATCTCAAATGCACATCCCACGCTATTGGACGCACGCCTTCACCCACCCCACGACGCACACCTCCACCTACCCCACGACGCACGCACCCCCACGCACGCCCCCACCCACGAGGTCACAACCCCACCTGCTCCACCCACGACTCACATCTCCTCCCCCGTGCTCCCTCTTCTCTCCAGCCTCCACCTTCCCGATCGAGCTGTAGCACCCCGCCGGCCAGCGCCCTCATCTCTCCTGCTCCCTGCTCCCTACTTCTCCCCCGAGCTGCCACAGGCCGCAGGGCAACGCCCGCCCGCCCGTAAGGCGACCCGAGCATGTAAGTGCATCTAGTGCCACCCTAGTTGGTTTTGGAGTATTGACGACAAACCTAGTTGAGGGACTAATGTGTTTGTGAGAATTGCAGGATAACACAGGTAGAAGTCCCTCATTGATTCAGTTTTCCTACCAGAGATGACCCCTAAAAATGTATGAAGACATTGAAGTCAAAGGTGGTATATGAAGATACTCACATTGAAGACTATGACAAGAGAAGACACCACATGAAGCCTATGGAGCTCGAAGACTTAGATCTTTCGTAGTTCTCTTTCTTCTGTGTTGAGTCATAGGAACCACCATACTGTTAAGTGGGGTCCAAGAGAACCAGTCAGAATGACTGAAGTGATGCTTAAACAAAACCTATGTCTTCGAGTGAAGACTTTGAGAGTGAATCTTGTCCAGAGTCGGGCAAGTCAGCTTTGCTTGAAGCCCAAGTAAAGTTGCCGTGTGAGTTTGAAATCTGACCGTTGGAACACGTGTCAGTTCCTTAGTGACCTAGGGTCATTTCGGACAAATCAGGTCGGGTTGCCAAGTGGCTATAAATAGCCCACCCCCTACAACCATAAACGGTTGGCTGCTCAAATTCAGAGTACGGCTTTTGTCGTTTGAGAGCAACCCACCTCGAAGCCTTTGAGAGAGAATTCCTTGCGAGGATAAAGCCCTAACCACCTAGAGCCAAAGAGAATTAGGCATCACTTAAGTCTTCTTGTCTGTGTGATCTGAAGACTTATTACACTTGAGGACTGTGCATCCTCCAGCCGGTTAGGCATCGCGTTCTGAGCATCCAAGAGACATTGTGGATTGCCGGTGAACGAAGTCTGTGAAGGTTTGGGAATCTACCTTGAAGACTTACCAGAGTGATTGGGCGAGGTCTGTGTGACCTTAGCTCAAGGGGAATACGGTGAGGACTGGGTGTCCTGAGCTGCGTGTTCAGGACTGGGTGTCCGGGACTGTGTGTCCTAAGGTTTAAATACCTAGCTGCCCTAACCAGACGTACAGTTGTCACAGCAACTGGAACTGGTCCAACAAATCATTGTATTCAGCGAGTCACTGGTTTCATCTTCCCTTCCCTTTACTTACTGTTACTCCTTGTGGAGTCATTGTATGTTCGCACTATCTTTTGTCTTCACTGAGTGACTATGTGTTCTGTGTGGCTTCACAATATCTTCCTACCTGATCCTTACTACATTGCTGCTATTAGTCATTGTGCTTTCACTCTATTAAATACTTGACTATGGCTTGCCTAGAGTAGTCTACCTTCCGTTGCAGGGTAATAGGTTTATTTCTATCATTTGTCTTCATAACTTCCATGTTTTGAAGACTTTCATAAAAATAGCCTATTCACCCCCCCCCTCTAGTCGATATAACATACTTTCAGAGCAGCCGAACGCTGATCCCAGCGCTCGCTTGTTCCCAAGCAGCTGCACGCTGCGACCAGCGCCCTCCCGCCCGTCCGTCCGCCGCGGCGCCCAGCATCCTTCGGTCGCCGCCCTTCGGCCCGCCCTCCCGCCCATCCGCCGCCGCGCCCAGCATCCTCCAGTCCCGCCCAGCATCCTTCAGCCGCCCTAACCAGACGTACAGTTGTCACAGCAACTGGAACTGGTCCAACAAATCATTGTCTTCAGCGAGTCACTAGTTTCATCTTCCCTTCCCTTTACTTACTGTTACTCCTTGTGAAGTCATTGTATGTTCGCACTATCTTTTGTCTTCACTGAGTGACTGCGTGTTCTATGTGGCTTCACAATATCTTCCTACCTGATCCTTACTACATTGCTGCTATTAGTCATTGTGCTTTCACTATATTGAATACTTGACTATGGCTTGCCTAGTGTAGTCTACCTTCCGCTGCAGGGTAATAGGTTTATTTCTATCGTTTGTCTTCATAACTTCCACGTTTTGAAGACTTTCATAAAAATCGCCTATTCACCCCCCCTCTAGTCGATATAACGTACTTTCAATTGGTATCAGAGCAAGGTGCTCCCTTGTTCTGTGTGATTCGGTTTAACCACCTGGAGTTTTAGCTATGTGGACTGCAGGGATAATTAAAGTCTCCGCTGCATGCCCCATCTTCGATGGAACTGAATATCCCTACTGGAAGAATAAGATGCACATGCATCTTGAAGCCATTGACGTCGACCTATGGTATGTCGTCAAGAACGGCGTTCCCAAGGCTGGAGAAGGTGTCACTGCTGCTGATGTCAAGAAGTTCGTTCAACTGGACTCTACTGCCAAGAATATCATCTATGGTCATCTGACCAAAGGACAGTATGGCCGTGTGAGTGCTTTGGAAACATCTAAGCTGGTTTGGGGCTGGCTCTCCAAGGTCAATGAAGGCGTCTCAACCCAGAGAGATCAGAGAATCAGTGTCCTTCGCAACCTCTTCAACCGCTTCAAGCGAAATGACAATGAGAATGTCCAACTCACATTTGACCGACTCACTGACATCACAAATGAGCTTCAAGCCCTCGGCGCTACTGAAATCACCAAACATGAAGTCGTCAAGACACTACTGAGATCACTTGATAGTTCGTTTGACACCCTAGCCCTGATGATTCAAGAATGTCCTGATTTCAAGACACTCGATCCGTCTGACATACTTGAGAGGCTCAACACACATGAGTTTCAGCTTTCTGAGAAAAGAGATATCTATGGTCCAAACTATGGGCGAACTCGTGCCTTGAAGGCAAAAGCTGTCTTCTCATCTAAAGAAGAATCTGACAGCAGTTCGGATGATCCTGAAGACATTGGAAGGGAACTTGCTATGCTTGTGAAGAAGTTCCAAAAATTCACCAAGAAGAAAGGTTTCAGAAAGTCTTCCCGATCAAGCTCAAGGAATGATGAAGCTTCTGCTCACGACTACAAGAAGAAAACATGTCACAAGTGCAAGAAACCTGGCCACTTCATCTCTGAGTGTCCACAGTGGGACAATGAGAACAAAAAGAAGAAGAAGATCAAGGAATATGACTCTGACGACAAGAAGAAGAAGAAATACTCAAAGTCTTCTTCCAAGTCTTCCTCAAAGTCTTCATCACACAAGAAGAGCTCATCTGGCAAGGCACGTGCGTTTGTTGGCAAGGAAATGGATTCAGAGGAGGAGTCCGCTTCTGAGGAGGCGGAGGTGGAGTCTGAGGAGGAGTCCGATTCAGGCGTCGCAAGTCTGGCTACAGCATACGTTGCCAAGTCCATCTTCAACACTAAAGACAATGACTTCATCACCGACACCGATGCAAATGACAAGGACTACTCCGCTTCTACCTACTGCTTCATGGCACGCGGTGCCAAGGTAAACACACGCACTACTCACTATCAAACATCTAGTGAGGATGACTCTGATTGTGGTTCAAAACCCAGCTACAAAACACTTGCTAAAATTGCAACTGAACAACAGAAAGCTATGGAACATATTCAAAAACTGTTAGACAGAAGCGATGATCTGTTAGGTGTTGAAATGACTCGATCTGAATCCTTAATTGAAGACATAAAAAATCTTCACGTTAAGTATGAGGAACTTGAAAGTCTTCATGAAACTCTCTCAACAACTCATGAAAAGCTTTCCTATGATTATCTTCAAAGGAAGCAAGATCTTGAGAAATTGAGAGCGGCTCATGAAGATCTTCAAAAGGAAAACGAGTCACTTCGCGCCGAACAGATCAGCTCCGCTCAGGAAGGATTTGAACCACCATGTCTTAAATGCATTGAGCGTGATAATGCTACTACTGTTGCTGAATGTTCTACTGCTGCTACTGTTGCAATATCTTCAACTGTTGATGTGGGAACTAACCCCTCTGCTGAGGATTCCACTGCTATTGCTGATGAGAATGCTAGGTTGAAGACATTGCTTGAAACAGGGATGTACAGAAGTCTTAAAGGGCATCAGACACTATGTGATGTCCTCAAAAAGCAGATTTTGAACCGAAACCCGAGGAAAGAGGGTGTTGGGTTCGTAAGGAAAATGAATGCTGATGGCTCTTACTGGAAACCTGAGCAGTACCCCAAAACCACATGGGTTGCTGCAAAGGAATTTTCAGCAGATCCATCCACTCTATCTGGGTTCACTTGTGCTAACCCCATTGTCATTGATGAATCCTTTGATGCAAACTATAAACTGTTTAAGAATCAGAATGGTGAAGTGTTTGCCAGGTACATTGGTACTAACTGCAGGAATGGACCGCCTATGAAGAAGATCTGGGTTTCGAAAAGGTGTCTGGAGAATCTTCCTGTGAATGTCATCATGACACCTCACGTGAAGAAGACAAACCTCAGACCAAAGGCTTCATATGGTCCAAAGGCTTCATACAGACAGAGGACTCACCTAAGTCGCACTAACGCAAATGTTTTGCAGGGAAACCATACTCAGGCATATGAATATGAGAGCGGTTCATCAAACCGCCATGTTCGTAAGACCAAGAACTATTCTGCTTATTCTTATGAGTACTATTGTCCGCCTGCAAGAGTGTTTGCTAGGGCTCCAAAGCCAAAGTTCTCAGATGCTGCACTTAGACTTATTGCTTCTAAGCCACCCTTGAAGATGTGGGTGGCTAAGGAAGCTTAACTCTCTTTTGCAGGGAATGGTCTCCAGCAGAAAACCAAAATCGTCTGACGCTATTGCTGGGGACCTTAAACATCTTGTAGGGCGCAAGATCAAATGCCCGAATGGTCTTACTATGTACTTCGTTCCTGAATCGCTTGCTACTCTCCCTATTAGTCCTAATCTGGATCTAAGCTTTCATAACCCACTGGTTCGTCAAATGTTTTTGCTTCACAATGCTCTTCGTGAAGCCTATCCCCCTAACTGCACTGTAGGGTACGACACCAGCGTCTTCAGAATGGATTATTGATAGTGGGTGTACAAATCACATGACTGGCAAAAGAAGCCTTCTTATGGACTCAACCTTACGTCCATCTGACAAGAGCCACATCACATTTGCTGACACTGGTAAAAGTAAGGTATTGGGTCTAGGTAGAGTTGCAATCTCAAGGGATCAACACATGGATAAAGTCATGCTTGTTGAATCCCTTGGCTTCAACTTAATGTCTGTCTCAGTGCTTTGCGATTTAAACATGATCGTAATATTTGGAAAATATCGTTGCCTTGTTCTAATGGAATCTGACAAGTCTGTAGTATTTGAAGGGTATCGAAAAGATGATTTGTACGTGGTAGATTTCTCAGCAGGACCACAGCTTGCCGTATGTCTTCTAGCAAAAGCTTCAGAATGCTGGCTCTGGCATCGGAGGCTTGGGCATGCTGGCATGAGGAACCTCCACACCCTGGCAAAGAAGAAGCATGTCATAGGCATCGAGGGCATCAAGTTCAAGAAATATCACTTATGCGGTGCCTGTGAGGCAGGAAAGATGACGAGGGCCAAACATCCCTCGAAGACAATCATGACCACTACTCGACCCTTCGAACTGCTTCACATGGATCTTTTTGGTCCCACTCATTACTCAACTCTTACTACTACTGCTTGTCTCTATGGCTTTGTCATTGTTGATGATTATTCTAGATATACTTGGGTGCACATAATCCTTTACAAGACTGAAGTGTAGGATGTCTCCAGACGCTTCGCCAATCGAGCAATGAACAACTATGGCGCCAAGATAAAGCATATCAGAAGTGACAATGGCACTGAATTCAAGAACACTGGCCTTGATACATATCTTGATACCTTGGGCATCACACATGAATTCTCAGCCCCGTACACGCCACAGCAGAATGGGGTCGTCGAACACAAGAACAGAACACTCATTGAGATGGCCAGAACAATGCTAGATGAATACAAGTCTCCAAGAAAATTCTGGCCTGAAGCCATTGATACTGCATGCCATACAATCAATCATGTTTATCTTCACAAGCTTCTGAACAAGACATCTTATGAGCTCCTTACTGGCAAGAAGCCAAATGTCAGTTACTTCAGAGTATTTGGCGCCAGGTGCTGGATCAAGGACCCACATCACACCTCAAAGTTTGCACCAAAAGCACATGAGGGTTTTATGATTGGATATGGAAAGGATTCGCACTCCTACAGAGTCTTCAATCTCTTTAATTACAAAGTGGTTGAAACAGTGGATGTGCGGTTCGATGAGACCAACGGTTCACAAAGAGAGAAACGGCCAAATGTGCTAGATGAAGTTCCATCTAGTGAATCAATCAAGCTAATGGGAACTAGAGAAATTATACCTTCTGAAGCTCATCCTGAAGAAGAAGTTATCATCTTAGCACCTGATCAACATGAAGACAATGCTCAGCCTAAAGACATTCCTTCTAACAATGACAATGATCAGCAAGAGCAAAATCTTCGCCCTGTACATCCTCGCGTTGCCAATGAAGTGCAGATTGAAAGAATAATTGATAGCATCAATGCACCCGGTCCACTCACTCGTTCAAGGGAAACTCAGCTAGCAAATTTCTGTGGGCACTTCGCATTCGTCTCAATAACAGAACCCAAGAAAGTTGAAGAAGCCTTCATGGAACCTGAATGGATTCAAGCTATGCAAGACGAGCTTCAACAGTTTGAGCTGAATAATGTATGGGAACTGGTCAAGCGTCTCGATCCTTGGAAGCACAACATAATAGGCACCAAATGGATATACTGCAACAAGCAAGATGAGCATGGTCAAGTTGTCAGAAACCAAGCTCGTCTCGTTGCTCAAGGATATACTCAAGTGGAAGGCATTGACTTCGATGAAACATTTGCTCCTGTGGCTAGACTTGAAGCCATACGCATACTGTTGGCCTATGCAAATCATCACAACATACTTCTTTATCAAATGGATGTGAAGAGCGCCTTCCTCAATGGCAAGATTGAAGAAGAAGTGTATGTTGCACAACCTCCTGGCTTTGAAGATCCAAAACATCCTGACATGGTATACAAGCTCAACAAGGCACTGTATGGCCTCAAACAAGCCCCTCGGGCCTGGTATGACACACTCAAATACTTCCTGAAGAGCAAAGGCTTCATACCTGGTTCTCTCGACCCCACTCTCTTCACGAAGACATATGATGGTGAACTGTTTGTGTGCCAAATATATGTGGATGACATTATCTTCGGCTACACCAATCAGAAGTACAGTGAAGAGTTTGGATATATGATGCAAGAGCAATATCAAATGTCTATGATGGGAGAGCGGAAGTTCTTTCTCGGTCTTCAAATACGACAGCAACGCAATGGCATCTTCATATCTCAAGAGAAGTATCTCAAAGATTGCCTGAAGAAGTTCGGTATGCAAGACTGCAAAGGCTTCACGACGCCAATGCCAGCCAAGCATCATCTAGGTCCTGACGACAATGGTAAAGAGTTCGATCAAAAGGTATACCGCTCCATGATTGGTTCTTTACTTTATCTATGTGCATCTAGGCCAGATATTATGCTTAGTGTTTGCATGTGTGCTCAATTCCAAGCGGCACCAAAGGAGTCGCGTCACTTAGCTGTGAAGCAAATTCTTCGATATTTGGCTCACACCCCAACTCTAGGATTATGGTATCCAAAGGGCTCAGAGTTTGATCTGGTTGGATTCTCGGATGCTGATTATGCTGGTGACAAAGTTGATCGCAAGTCTACATCAGGCACATGTCACTTTCTGGGACGATCACTTGTATGTTGGCCTTCAAAGAAGCAGAACTGTGTATCTCTCTCCACTGCTGAATCTGAATACATTGCTGCTGGATCTTGCTGCGCTCAGCTTCTGTGGATGAAGCAAACGCTCAAGGACTATGGCATTCATCTGAAGCAAGTGCCACTCTACTGCGACAACGAAAGCGCCATCAAGATTGCCAACAACCCAGTTCAGCACTCGAAGACAAAGCACATTGAAATTCGTCATCACTTTCTCAGAGATCATGTTGTGAAGGAAGATATTGATATCATACACGTCAACACTAAAGAGTAATTGGCAGATATCTTCACCAAGCCCTTGGATGAGAAGAGATTTTGCAAGTTACGGTGTGAGCTGAATATCCTGGAATCCTCAAATGTCCTGTGATCAGGCACACATCCTAACCCTTATGCATATTGATGACTTAGATGTGCAACACACAAATTAAAGTATATCTTCAATCAATGAAGACATACATTCTAAGTGTGAATACATTAATGTGGAATTTGACTTCGGAGTGCCACGATAATTGTGCGCCGTGTCTGGGTCTAATACTTCCTATACGGTGGGTAACGCCACCACCAAATGTTCTATTTTGAAGTGTTTCACTCATGGCGTTACCTTGCTATGTCTTCACATTTGGTTTGGCTTCAATCTCAACATGTCTTCATGATTATCTTCACTATGTTGATTATATATATATATACTAGTGTTCTGTCCTCTACAGCATTCACTTGTAGCTATGTCTTCTTGTTGAATCTTTTGAACTAAGTGAATGTGATCGGACCCTAACCTCTCTATGCTATCTATCTCAAACTCTATCTCTCCAAATCATATGCATTCTATTGAAACTGTCGAATGTCTTCTCTGCGTCCTTGTCAGCAGAAGATACAAAGACAAACCTTAAGTCCACTTTCAATGCTCATTCCTCCACATGAAACCCAGAGAAGTAGGAACGACCACCCGACAATCCAGGCGTGCGTGGGACGTGGAACAAACCCCAAAATTATGCATGATGGCCACGTGTTCCTCAGATGCGAATCGTCGGGGCACCTGTGTAATAACGCAGTGCTGCCCCTGTACCTATAAATACACACTTCACGGCGGTCATTATATCTTCTTCCACTCTCGCACGAACCCTAGCGCCACCGCTAGCCCTCGACGACGCCGGCGACGAAGCGCTTCGCTGCCGCAACCTCTCCGACGCCGTCTTCACGCCGACTGCGGACATCATCCTCTCCGCCGTCGCCGTAGGTGTCCTCCGTCGCCAAGTTAGGGCATGGAAGATCGAACTGCTCGGCCTCATCTTCCACTCCGTCTAGCAGTTCTTAGTGTGGTAAATAAAACTTCCTTTTTACGGCACCGTTGATCCTATGGCTTTGTCACTTTCTACCACAAGCAGTTTCTATTCACACAAGTTAGATCTGTCTCATACTGCATCTCATAACATGCCTAGTATATTCACTTATGTTTCACAAAGTAGTTAGATTCCTCCCTTGTACTGATCTCTGGATTCGTACAAATCTGGAACCAACTCCTTATCTATGAGTGAATGTCTTCGCACGATGAGGTCAATGTCTTCTAAACTGATTTATATTCAAAATCTTCTGAGAATGCATATGACCTCTTACCCTTCCCTCGCACCTTAATGCTGTCACAGGTACATGTCCGTGGGAGAATCCCTTGGTTCTCATAGTCTGCATTCATTTGCAGAATTCTTACAGCATCATATAAATTCTCCCGAAGCAAGTTCCTGTTTGTCCAGCAAGCGAAAATCTTTGAACGTGTTGAAGCCTTTCAGTTTAAAGTTCATGGCTTCAAAGAAATCAGCAAGGAAGGGTGGCAGAAAGCGTCATGGAGAAACATCTAGAGATCTGCCAGATGACCTCTCAGAACTGTACAAGACAGATCCTGAAGAGGATTACAATCAGCGCAAGACCCGAATCCAATGGATTCGAAGATATTGGGCAGAACAATGGTTCAAATACCGATTTGTAACCCAGGAATATGCTGAGAAAAATGCCATCAAGAGACCGTGGGGAGACATCCTATACAAGAATCTTCAACCCAGGTCCAGAGATGAAGCCATTGAACAAGGCTTCTATCCCTGCATGGTTCGTGGGCCACAGCCTGTTGATGCACACCCATCGTCACTACTATGGTGTCGTGACGACATTCTGTTCAAGCGCAACTTCCAGTTTGCCCAGAACTCAGCGAAGCAAAACAAGAAGACATTGGGACTAGACTTCAACCCTGGTCCCTTAGCTCCAAGGGCTGATGGCACATGAGATGCAGAACCCAATGTCGTCGGTCCTTTCTACAACCTTGAAGGCCTCATCACCCATATCTTGGTTCAAGGGACTGCAATGAATGAGCCTGCAGCTGACGCTGAATCAGATGAAGCGCCTGCAGCGCTGAAGCCAAAGAAGTTGAAGAAGCCTAAAGCTCCAAAGCCTGCCCCTTCACCAAAAATCTCACAGGCGAAGCCACTGGCAACTGCACCTCCTGAAGACAGTGTGCAGTCCGAAGATTTATCATGCATCTCCAAGCCCCAGAAGGTCAAGATGCCTCTGCCACACACCGGCCAAGAGCTAATAGCTACTGCCATTGTACGCAATGATGACATTGATCTGTCAAGTGATGAAGATCTTGCAGATGACGCTCTTGAGCAACTCATCAAGAGCAAAGAAGAAGCAGAAATCTTCAATGATCTGCCTCTCTTTGATGTAACAGTCATTCACAACTTCATTGATGAATGGTTTGACACGCCAAACATCAGCTTCGACGATCTCCAACTACCCATTGGCCTCAGTGTCGCCTTCCATGGCGCCATTGCTTCAGAGTTAGCTATCGCCCAGCGCATTGTTGAACTAAAGCAGAAGATTGACTTTGAGAAATATCAGTTCAAGAAGCATATGGCCAAGCTCAGCGTGCAAGACGTGAAGAATTTCAAGATTATGCTGCACGAGCTCAAGGAAGCCTTTCTAAAGAAACGTGCAGAAGCTCAGGGTTCTCATGAGCGCATGAAGGTCCTGGCTGATAGGTGTGTGCAAGCCTACAATGAGGCTGAGAAGCGCAAGGCCCTTGGGCGTCCTGGCATCGACCCCAGGATGGCTGCCAAGAAGTAGAAGAAGCCCGCTATGGCTGAACCTGAAGCACCAAGGTAGGAGGCAGATCCCCTTGTCTTCCCAACTAGCATGACTGGCCCGAAGCCCAAAGGCCAGGTCAACTGCTTCAGAACTGAAGAAGACCAGGACTGCTGAGGCTGAAGCAAGGAAGAGAAAACATCCTGAAGCCTCTGCTACTGCCCCTGCCAAGAAGAAAAGAATGACCAAGAAGGAACGGGCTGCTTCCATAGAGCCCTTGATTGTTGAACCCATTTCCATGGTTCACCCCGACGCTGATCCACAAGAACGTCAACTGACTGTCCATGAGCCTGCTTTCACAGAGGCTCATGAAGCTGAAGACTTTCCAGCAGCTGATCCCCTTGATGCTGAGGACATTGGTCACCATGACCATGTTGAAGATGATGCAGCCCTTCCTCAGCTAGAGCACCAACAGGTATCATCGCCTGTGCTCACGCACAGTGAACTCATCAGCATTGGTCGTCCACTAACACCAATAGCACAGGATGCTTCGTGGGCGGATCGCCCACAAGAGGAAGAAGACTCTGAGGCCCAGCCAACACAAACTCCACAGGCGTCGCCCGCGTTGTGCAGGCTTCGCAAAGGTCCAAGGCCTCAAGTCTCTGCGTCTGAAGCTAAAACTGCTGAAGACATTCCGGCTGCATCAGCCGATGAAGAAGAAGTACCACAAGCTACTACTCCCCTGTCCCACCAAGAAGCAGTTCTCGAGGAGAACGTGATCGTAAGCGACCCTCCAGCTCGTCAAGTGGAGGTTGAAAATCTTGCGGCTGCCACCACCAACACCACTGAAGCCACTGACGCTGTCATGGCTGAAGCAAATGTGGAGCCCTCACCAACAAAAGCACCAGAAGTCAGTGAAGCCACTGATCCCGCTGCTTCTGTTCCTGCGTCTGCTGCCGGTCCCCAATTCGACTATCATGTTGAGCACAGGCCTCAGGTACAGAAGCCAATCCCAAGATTGCCAAGGTTCCCAGGTCCTGCATCAGCACCTGGCTCCTTCAATATCAATGGCTTCAGAGCAGACAACACATTCTTCAACAGCTCCAGGAACCCCTACTCTAGGGAAAGAATATCATCTGATCGGTTCTGGAGTTATCCGCAGTGAAGCTATTACTCATGCGTTCTTTACAACCAAGGTCGCATCTTCCCACACAAGCGCCTTGACATTGAAGCAATAGCTGGTCTGCCCTGTCTGGAAGAAGCTCTGGATTGCTTCAAAGAGGTTGGACTGCTGCCGTTCGTCACTGACCAAGAGCATTGGAATGAAGAGTTGCTGCTCCAATTCTATGCCACACTTCACATCCGCGGGTATAGCAGAGATCCGAAGACTTGGGTCCTGGAGTGGATGACAGGAAACGTTCATCACGAAGCCAAAGCCTTTGAAATCATTGAGCTCACTGGTTTGCCCACTCCTGGCGATCTCTACGAGCATGGCTGTCAGCTTCATAGTGAAGCTATTGAGAGAATCTTTTAGAAGACTGAACCTAATATGAGTCAGATGCTCAGTATGATGAAGCCATTGCCCCAAGATGCTGCTTATCCCACGGAGTTCTTCGTTGAAGACCTTGAGTACCTGCCAAGAACCATTTATCACATCATAAGGCGAACTCTCTGGCCAATCAAAGGACATTCTCCCCATGCCAAGCTGGAAGGTGCAATGAAGACTTTGGTCTTCTACATTATTCATGGAAAATGCTTCAATACACAGGATTTCTTCATTCGCCAACTTGCTGCATCTGGCTCTGATCTGTTTGGTTTGAAGTTCTACACCCCTTGGGTGATGCGGTTGATCAAACTTCACTCCACTATCTCATATCAGCCCTCGGCCCGCAACCATCGGATCTTTTTGCCTGATGTGGATATGTCTATTGAAGCCATCTATCCTGAGCCTGCCAAGGAACCTCTCAGTCTTCAGAATGCAGAGCATCAAAGTTTCACTCAGAACGTTGAAGGCGTTGAAGCCGTAACTCGTGTGTATCCTTTGGCTGGCACAACACGTGCACCGCATCCTGCTCTCACTGAAGCCACTGACAGTACAACTGCTCCACGACCCAAGAAGCGCACTCGTGTTCTCAACGACCGAGAGCTTCTTGTGGCTCTTCATCAGAAACATGATAGGCATCATGACTGGCTGAAGCATCAGATGCAAAGCCTCTTGGTGGATGTTAATCGCATTCGCAATCTTGCCACCAAGAATGCTTTTGTTGCCCATGAAACCTCTCGCCGCACATGGAAAGGGCTAACACTGATGTGTTCTGAAGATGATCTTCAAGAGGATGGCTTCACTGAGCGATTCAAGTTTGACTCCACACCTCCTCGAAGGGCAGTGCTGCGACGAACTCCATCCCTTGAAGACTCTGAGTTCTCTTCCTCTGCTGCAACTGTGAATGCCAGAGTAATCGAGGATGAAGACGATGCTACTTCACCGCCACCTCCTTCAGCACGCTTCGACTCTCCTCCAAGCTCTTCAGCACCGCCAAACACAACCAACGACCCTGCTGCTTCATCTACTCATCATGGGAACGAGTAGATGATCTATGTCTTAAAACCTTTTTGGTCCTTACTGACAAAAGGGGGAGAAGCATATGAGGTTGATAGTCTTCAAGCGGGTCCATATGGGCGGGTGCTTTATATTTTGCTTCGTGCTTACAACTCTCGTTTTGCTACATTTGGTTCTTTGAGTTGTAACACTTAAACTCGATGGTCGTCTGCTACTTATTTGCCACCTTGTGTTGCGATGATAAATTCCGCATGTGCGACGATAAATTCCGCACTTAGATCATTCAGCAGATGTCCATTTTCCATTATGCATGTCATTATCTTCATATACTTTCACAGCATAGTAGATTGTCATCATAAGTTGAAGTGGATCTCCACAAGTACAACCTGCCATGTGCATTTGCATTCCAAAAGCAAATTACTTATATGCACATCTTCAGGGGGAGCCCTTGCAACTTATGAAGACAATTCCTTATCCTTTACAATTTCACAGATTATATTCCCCGTTGAAAACTTCAACTAGTTTGTCATCAATCACCAAAAAGGTGGAGATTGTAAGTGCATCTAGTGCCACCCCTAGTTGGTTTTGGAGTATTGATGACAAACCTAGTTGAGGGACTAATGTGTTTGTGAGAATTGCAGGATAACACAGGTAGAAGTCCCTCATTGATTTGGTTTTCCTACCAGAGATGACCCCTAAAAATGTATGAAGACATTGAAGTCAAAGGTGGTATATGAAGATACTCACATTGAAGAATATGACAAGAGAAGACACCACATGAAGCCTATGGAGCTTGAAGACTTAGATCTTTCGTAGTTCTCTTTCTTCTGTGTTGAGTCATAGGAACCACCGTACTGTTAAGTGGGGTCCAAGAGAACCAGTCAGAATGACTGAAGTGATGCTTAAACAAAACCTATGTCTTCGAGTGAAGACTTTGAGAGTGAATCTTGTCCAGAGTCGGGCAAGTCAGCTTTGCTTGAAGCCCAAGTAAAGTTGCCGTGTGAGTTTGAAATCTGACCGTTGGAACACGTGTCAGTTCCTTAGTGACCTAGGGTCATTTCGGACAAATCAGGTCGGGTTGCCAAGTGGCTATAAATAGCCCACCCCCTACAACCATAAACGGTTGGCTGCTCAAATTCAGAGTACGGCTTTTGTCGTTTGAGAGCAACCCACCTCGAAGCCTTTGAGAGAGAATTCCTTGCGAGGATAAAGCCCTAACCACCTAGAGCCAAAGAGAATTAGGCATCACTTAAGTCTTCTTGTCTGTGTGATCTGAAGACTTATTACACTTGAGGACTGTGCATCCTCCAGCCGGTTAGGCATCGCGTTCTGAGCATCCAAGAGACATTGTGGATTGCCGGTGAACGAAGTCTGTGAAGGTTTGGGAATCTACCTTGAAGACTTACCAGAGTGATTGGGCGAGGTCTGTGTGACCTTAGCTCAAGGGGAATACGGTGAGGACTGGGTGTCCTGAGCTGCGTGTTCAGGACTGGGTGTCCGGGACTGTGTGTCCTAAGGTTTAAATACCTAGCTGCCCTAACCAGACGTACAGTTGTCACAGCAACTGGAACTGGTCCAACAAATCATTGTATTCAGCGAGTCACTGGTTTCATCTTCCCTTCCCTTTACTTACTGTTACTCCTTGTGGAGTCATTGTATGTTCGCACTATCTTTTGTCTTCACTGAGTGACTATGTGTTCTGTGTGGCTTCACAATATCTTCCTACCTGATCCTTACTACATTGCTGCTATTAGTCATTGTGCTTTCACTCTATTAAATACTTGACTATGGCTTGCCTAGAGTAGTCTACCTTCCGTTGCAGGGTAATAGGTTTATTTCTATCGTTTGTCTTCATAACTTCCATGTTTTGAAGACTTTCATAAAAATAGCCTATTCACCCCCCCCTCTAGTCGATATAACATACTTTCAGAGCAGCCGAACGCTGATCCCAGCGCTCGCTTGTTCCCAAGCAGCTGCACGCTGCGACCAGCGCCCTCCCGCCCGTCCGTCCGCCGCCGCACCCAGCATCCTTCGGTCGCCGCCCTCCGGCCCGCCCTCCCGCCCGTCCGCCGCCGCGCCCAGCATCCTCCAGTCCCGCCCAGCATCCTTCAGCCGCCGCCTCGCACCATAGCTCCTCTTGTCGCGCACCCGAGCCCGTCCACACTCCGAGCTCCTCCTCACCCGCTGGCCGTGCTCTCCGCCTCGCGAGCTCCACCGCCAGAGCAGCCGGGCGCTCCACCTCGCGAGCTCCGCCGGTCAAGCACCGCCCATCCCCGGCCTCCCTCGCTGACTCATCGTGGCGTCGGAGCGAGTCAGCTCCCGAGCGCGGCTAGGCCGGAGCAACATGGCTGAGCAGGTCCTAGAGACGGCGCATCGAGCAGCGCACGGTAGAGCAGTGCGGCGAGCGTTGGGGCCGGGCGGCGGGGCGAACAGAGCACTGCAGGGGAGAAGAAGGACCCGATTGATTTTCAGATTTAATTTTTAGGGTCCTTTGTGTTAATTTCTAGGATTATTCTATAGCTTTAGTTTTTTCGGGTCATGTTTGCATTATGTACTGACAGCACTGTCATGGAATGAAAGCAATAAACATGGCCGAGCCTTTGCCTATTAAAAGAAGAAGAAACATGGGTAGTGTACTGCCTGCGTTGACTGCATCCCTTGGAAACAAAACTGATGTGTTTTTTTTATTTGATCCTTTTCTTTGCCGTCTGTGTATATGAGGTTGACGGCAAAGACAAAAATAGCTCATGGTAAAGATATAGTCTGGCTGACGGCAAAAGTACTTTTCTTTGCCGTCTATGGTTTATAAGGATGATGGCGAAGTAGATTTGGCTGACGGCAAATTCTTTGTCGTCTGTTTGGTGAAAAGCTGACGGCAAAGTATTCTTTGCCGACTTATCTTTGCCGTCTGACATTGTCGTCTGCTTCCTGACGGCAAACTCTTTGCCGTCTGGATTTATGCCTTTGCCGTCTGTGATCCACAGAAGGCAAATTACCTGTTTCCTGTAGTACTCTCATCATGCGCAATCCCGATGACAAGACAAGCAATTGTTTCATACTTTAGTAATCTCAAACCTATAAACTTTCACGCAATATATGAGCGCGAGCCATGGACATAGCACTATGGGTGGAATAGAATATAATGATGGGGGTTATGTGGAGAAGACAAAAAGGGAGATAGTCTCACATCAACAAGGCTAATCAACGGGCTATGGAGATGCCCACCGATTGATGTTAATGCAAGGAGTAGGGATTGCCATGCAACGGATGCACTAGAGCTATAAATGTATGAAAGCTCAACAAAAGAAACCAAGTGGGTGTGCATCCAACTTGCTTCCTCACGAAGACCTAGGGCACTTGAGGAGGCCCATTGTTGGAATATACAAGCCAAGTTCTATAATGAAAATTCCCACTAGTATATGAAAGTGACAAAACAAGAGACTCTCTATCATGAAGATTACTGTGCTACTTTGAAGCACAAGTGTGGCAAAGGATAGTAACATTGTCCCTTATCTCTTTTTCTCTCAATTTTTTGGGGGCCTTCCCTTTTTTTATGGCCTTTCTCTTTTTTCTATTTTTTGGGCCTTCTCTTTTTTATGGCCTTTTCTTTTTTTTTCCTTTTTTATTTTTCCTCACTTGGGACAATGCTCTAGAAAATGATGATCATCACACTTCTATTTATTTACAACTCAATGATTACAACTCGATGCTAGAACAAAAGATGACTCTATATGAATGCCACCGGCGGTGTACCGAGATATGCAATGATCCAAGAGTGACATGTATGAAAGAATTATGAACGGTGGCTTTGCCACAAATACTATGTCAACTACATGATCATGCTAAGCAATATGACAATGATGAATGTGTCATGATAAACGGAATGGTGGAAAGTTGCATGGCAATATATCTCGGAATGGCTATGGAAATGCCATAATAGGTAGGTATGGTGGCTGTTTTGAGGAAGATATAAGGAGGTTTATGTGTAAAAGAGCGTATCATATCACGGGGTTTGGATGCACCGGTGAAGTTTGCGCCAACTCTCAATGTGAGAAAGGGCAATACACGGTACCGAAGAGGCTAGCAAGGATGGAAGGGTGAGAGTGCATATAATCCATGGACTCAACATTAGTCATAAAGAACTCACATACTTATTGCAAAAATCTACAAGTCATCAAAAACCTCGGCACTACGCGCATGATCCTAGGGGGATAGATTGGTAGGAAAAGACCATCGCTCGTCCCCGACCACCACTCATAAGGAGGACAATCAAATAACACCTCATGTTTCAAATTTGTTACACAACGTTTACCATACGTGCATGCTACGGGACTTGCAAACTTCAACACAAGAATTTCTCAAATTCACAACTACTCAGCTAGCATGACTTTGATATTATTACCTACATATCTCAAAACAATCATCAAGCATCAAACTTCTCTTAGTATTCAAAACACTCATAAGAAAAAAAATTATTCATCTTGAACACCTAGCATATTAGGATTATTTAAGAAAATTACCATGCTATTTAAGACTCTCAAAATAATCTAAGTGAAGCATGAGAGATCAATAGTTTCTATAAAATAAATCCACCATCGTGCTCTAAAAGATATAAGTGAAGTACTAGAGCAAAACTATATAACTCAAATGATATAAGTGAAGCACATAGAGTATTCTAACAAATTCCAAATCATGTATGGCTCTCTCAAAGGTGTGTAGAGCAAGGATGATTGTGGTAAACTAAAAAGTAAAGACTCAAATCATACAAGACGCTCCAAGCAAAACACATAGCATGTGGTGAATAAAAATATAGCTCCAAGTAAAGTTACCGATAGAAGTAGACGAAAGAGGGGATGCCTTCCGGGGCATCCCCAAGCTTTGGCTTTTAGGTGTCCTTAGAATATCTTGGGGTGCCATGGGCATCCCCAAGCTTAGGCTCTTGCCACTCCTTGTTCCATAATCCATCAAATCTTTACCCAAAACTTGAAAACTTCACAACACAAAACTAAGTAGAAAATCTCGTGAGCTCCGTTAGCAAAAGAAAACAAAAGACCACTTCAAGGTACTGTAATGAACTCATTATTTATTTATATTGGTGTTAAACCTACTGTATTCCAACTTCTCTATGGTTTATAAACTATTTTACTAGCCATAGATTCATCAAAATAAGCAAACAGCACACGAAAAACAGAATCTGTCAAAAACAGAACAGTCTGTAGTAATCTGTAGCTAGCGCAAGATCTGGAACCCCAAAAATTCTAAAATAAATTTCTGGACGTGAGGAATTTATCTATTAATCATCTGCAAAAATAATTAACTAAATATCGCTTTACAAATAAAAATGGCACCAGTTCTCATGAGCGCTAAAGTTTCTGTTTTTTACAGCAAGTGTAACAAGACTTTCCCCAAGTCTTCCCAACGGTTCTACTTGGCACAAACACTAATTAAACACACAAAAATAGAACCTAAACAGACGATAGATAAATTATTTATTACTAAACAGGAGAAAAAAGCAAGGAATAAAAGATAAAATTGGGTTGCCTCCCAACAAGCGATATCGTTTAACGCCCTAGATAGGCATAACAAGCAAGGATAGATCTAGGTATTGCCATCTTTGGTAGGCAATCCATAAGTGGCTCTCATAATAGATTCATAAGGTAATTTAATTTTCTTTCTAGGAAAGTGTTCCATGCGTTTCCTTAATGGAAATTGGAATCTAATATTTCCTTCCTTCATATCAATAACTGCACTAATCGTTCTAAGGAAAGGTCTACCAAGAATAATAGGACATGAAGGATTGCAATCTATATCAAGAACAATAAAATCTATGGGCACATAATTCCTATTTTCAACAATAAGAACATCATTAATTCTTCCCATAGGTTTCTTAATAGTGGAATCCGCAAGGTGCAAGTTTAGAGAGCAATCATAAAAATCACGGAAACCTAACAAATCACACAAAGTCTTTGGAATCGTGGAAACACTAGCACCCAAATCACATAAAGCATAGCATTCATGATATTTAATTTTAATTTTGATAGTTGGTTCCCACTCATCATAGAGTTTTCTTGGGATAGAAACTTCCAATTCAAGTTTTTCTTCATAAGATTGCATCAAGGCATCAACGATATGTTTAGTAAACGCTTTATTTTGACTATAAGCGTGAGGAGAATTTAGCACGGATTGCAACAAGGAAATACAATCAATCAAAAAGTAATTTTCATAGTTAAATTCCTTGAAATCCATAATAGTGGGTTTAGCAACATCTAGGGTTTTAATTTCTTCAATCCCACTTTTATCAATTTTAGCATCAAGATCAAAAAATTCCGAATTCATGGAACGCCTTCTAGGTAAAGGTGGATCATATTCAGTCCCATCATTATCAAGATTCATATTGCAAAACAAAGACTTAATAGGGGACACATCAATAAATTTTAGATCTTCATCTTTATTTTCATAGGAACTAGAAGAACACGCTCTTATAAAGGCATCTTTCTTAGCACGCATCATAGCGGTTCTTTCTTTGCACTCATCAATGGAAATTATCATGGCTTTGAGAGACTCATTGATATCATGCTTAGGTGGAATAAATCTAAGTTTCAAAGAATCAACATCAAGAGAAATCCTATCAACGTCCAAATCATCAATCTTAAGCAATTTTTCTTCAATCATAGCATTGAAACTCTTTTGCGAAGTAATAAATTCTTTAATATTAGATTCAAAATCAGAGGGCATCTTATTATAATTTCCATAAGAATTGTTGTAGGAATTACCATAGTTATTAGAGGGATTACTAGGATAAGTCCTAGGATTGAAATTTCCTCTATATGCGTTGTTACCAAAATTGTTCCTACCAACAAAATTCACATCCATAGATTCATTATTATTCTCAATCAAAGTAGACAAGGGCATATCATTAGGATCAGAAGAAACACTCTTACTAGCAAATAATTTCATAAGTTCATCCATCTTTCCACTCAAAACATTAATTTCTTCTATCGCATGCACCTTTTTATTAGTACATCTTTCAGTATGCCATTGAGAATAATTAACCATAATATTATCTAGGAGTTTAGTAGCTTCTCCTAAAGTGATTTCCATAAAAGTGCCTCCCGTGGCCGAATCTAAAAGATTTCTAGAAGCAAAATTCAATCCGGCATAAATTTTTTGTATAATCGTCCACAAATTTAAACCATGAGTAGGGCAATTACGTATCATTAGTTTCATTCTCTCCCAAGCTTGTGCAACATGTTCATGATCAAGTTGCTTAAAATTCATAATATCGTTTCTAAGAGAAATGATCTTAGCAGGAGGAAAATACTTAGAGATAAAAGCATCTTTGCACTTGTTCCAAGAATCAATACTATTTTTAGGCAAAGACGAAAACCAAGCTTTAGCACGATCTCTAAGCAAAAAAGGGAATAGCTTCAATTTAACAATATCATTATCCACATCTTTCTTATTTTGCATATCACACAAATCAACGAAGCTATTTAGATGGGTAGCGGCATCTTCACTAGGAAGGCCAGAAAACGGATCTTTCATGACAAGATTCAGCAAAGCAATATTAATTTCACAAGATTCAGCATCGGTAAGAGGAGCAATCGAAGTGCTAATAAAATCATTATTGTTGGTATTGGTGAAGTCACACAATTTAGTGTTATCTTGAGCCATCGTGACAAGCAAGCAAACTAACACAGAAGCAAACAAAAAGCAAGCGGGCAAAAAAAGGCAAATAGAGAAAGAGAGGGAGGATAGAGAGACAGGGCGAATAAAACGGCAAGGGTGAAGTGGGGGAGAGGAAAACGAGAGGAAAATGGCAAATAATGTAATGCGGGACATAAGGGTATGTGATGGGTACTTGGTATATTGACTTTTGCGTAGACCTCCCCGGCAAGGGCGCCAGAAATCCTTCTTGCTACCTCTTGAGCACTGTGTTGGTTTTCCCCGAAGAGGAAGGGATGATGCAGCAAAGTAGCGTAAGTATGTCCCTCAGTTTTTGAGAACCAAGGTATCAATCTAGTAGGAGGCTACACGCGAGTCCCTCGCACCTGCACAAAACAAATAAATCCTCGCAACCAACGCGATAAGGGGTTGTCAATCCCTACACGGCCACTTACGAGAGTGAGATCTGATAGATATGATAAGATAATATTTTTGGTATTTTTGTGATAAAGATGCAAAGTAAAATAAAAGCAAAGGAAATAACTAAGTATTGGGAGATTAATATGATGAAGATAGACCCGGGGGCCATAGGTTTCCCTAGTGGCTTCTCTCGAGAGCATAAGTATTCTACGGTGGGTGAACAAATTATTGTTGAGCAATTGACATAATTGAGCATATTTATGAGAATATCTAGGTATGATCATGTATATAGGCATCACGTCCGAGACAAGTAGACCGACTCCTGCCTGCATCTACTACTATTACTCCACTCATCGACCGCTATCCAGCATGCATCTAGAGTATTCAGTTAATGAAAATAGAGTAACGCCTTAAGCAAGATGACATGATGTAGAGGGATAAACTCATGCAATATGATGAAACCCCCATCTTGTTATCCTCGATGGCAACAATATAATACGTGCCTTGCTGCCCCTACTGTCACTGGGAAAGGACACCGCAAGATTGAACCCAAAGCTAAGCACTTCTCCCATTGCAAGAAAGATCAATCTAGTAGGCAAAACCAAACTAATAATTCGAAGAGACTTGCAAAGATAACCAATCATACATAAAAGAATTCAAAGAAGATTCAAATATTGTTCATAGATAGACTTTATCATAAACCCACAACTCATCGATCTCAACAAACACACCGCAAAAATAAGATTACATCGAATAGATCTCCACAAGAGAGGGGGAGAACATTGTATTGAGATCCAAAAAGAGAGAAGAAGCCATCTAGCTACTAACAATGGACCCATAAGTCTGAGGTAAACTACTCACACTTCATCGGAGGGGCCATGGTGTTGATGTAGAAGCCCTCCGTGATCGATGCCCCCTCCGGCGGAGCTCCGGAACATGCCCCAATATGGGATCTCATGGATACAGAAAGTTGCGGCGGTGGAATTAGGTTTTTGGCTCCATATCCGATCGTTTGGGGGTACGTAGGTATATATAGGAGGAAGGAGTACGTCGGTGGAGGAACAGGGGGCCCACGAGGGTGGAGGGCGCGCCTGGGGGGGTAGGCGCGCCTGGGGGTAGGCGCGCCCCCTACCTCGTGGCCTCCTCTTTTGTGTCTTGATGTAGGGTCCAAGTCTCCTGGGTCTTGTTCGTTGAGAAAATCACGTTCCCGAAGGTTTCATTCCGTTTGGACTCCGTTTGATATTCCTTTTCTTCGAAACCCTAAAACAGGCAAAAAACAACAATTCTGGGCTGGGCTCCGGTTAATAGGTTAGTCCCAAGAATAATATAAAAGTGGATAATAAAGCCCAATAATGTCCAAAACAGTAGATAATATAGCATGGAGCAATCAAAAATTATAGATACATTGGAGACGTATCAGGCATCATCAATAACATGCGACATATCAGAACGAATAGCAGAAGCAGGTTTAGGTGTCGCAAGCTTACTCAAAATAGAAGGTGAATCAAGTGCGGAGCTAGATGGCAGTTCCTTACTGATACGTCTCCGACGTATCTATAATTTTTGATTGCTCCTTGCTATATTATCTACTGTTTTGGACATTATTGGGCTTTATTATCCACTTTTATATTATTTTTTAGACTAACCTATTAACCGGAGACCCAGCCCAGAATTGCTGTTTTTTGCCTGTTTTAGGGTTTCGAAGAAAAGGAATATCAAACGGAGTCCAAACGGAATTAAACCTTCGGGAACGTGATTTTCTCAACGAACAAGACCCGGGAGACTTGGACCCTACGTCAAGAAAGAAAAGAGGAGGCCACGAGGTAGGGGGTGCGCCTACCCCCCCAGGCGCACCCTCCACCCTCGTGGGCCCCCTGTTGCTCCACCGACATACTCCTTCCTCCTATATATACCTACGTACCCCCAACCGATCAGATACGGAGCCAAAAACCTAATTCCACCGCCGCAACTTTCTGTATCCACGAGATCCCATCTTGGGGCCTGTTCTGGAGCTCCGTCGGAGGGGGCATCGATCATGGAGGGCTTCTACATCAACACCATGGCCCCTCCGATGAAGTGTGAGTAGTTTACCTCAGACCTAAGGGTCCATAGTTAGTAGCTAGATGGCTTCTTCTCTATTTTTGGATCTCAATACAATGTTCTCCCCCTCTCTTGTGGAGATCTGTTCGATGTAATCTTCTTTTTGTGGTGCGTTTGTTGAGATCGATGAATTGTGGGTTTATGATCAAGTCTATCTATGAACAATATTTGAATATTCTCTGAATTCTTTTATGTATGATTGGTTATCTTTGCAAGTCTCTTCGAATTACCAGTTTGGTTTGGCCTACTAGATTGATATTTCTTGCAATGGGAGAAGTGCTTAGCTTTGGGTTCAATCTTGCGGTGTCCTTTCCCAGTGACAGTAGGGGCAGCAAGGCACGTATTGTATTGTTGCCATCGAGGATAACAAGATGGGGTTTTCTTAATATTGCATGAGTCTATCCCTCTACATCATGTCATCTTGCTTAAGGCGTTACTCTGTTTTTAACTTAATACTCTAGATGCATGCTGGATAGTGGTCGATGAGTGGAGTAATAGTAGTAGATGCAGGCAGGAGTCGATCTACTTGTCTCGGACGTGATGCCTATATACATGATCATACCTAGATATTCTCATAACTATGCTCAATTCTATCAATTGCTCAACAGTAATTTGTTCACCCACCGTAGAATACTTATGCTCTCGAGAGAAGCCACTAGTGAAACCTATATCCCCCGGGTCTATCTTTATCATATTAATCTCCTACTACTTAGTTATTTCCTTTGCTATTTACTTTGCCTTTCTTTTACTTTGCATCTTTATCATAAAAATACCAAAAAATATTATCTTATCATATCTATCAGATCTCACTCTTGTAAGTGGCCTTATAGGGATTGACAACCCCTATTTGCATTGGTTGCGAGGATTTATTTGTTTTGTGCAGGTACGAGGGACTTGCGCATAGCCTCCTACTGGATTGATACCTTGGTTCTCAAAAACTGAGGGAAATACTTACGCTACTTTGCTGCATCATCCCTTCCTCTCCGGGGAAAACCAACGCAGTGCTCAAGAGGTAGCACTTACCTCCCCTCGTAGTTGAGGGATAAATCTTGGTTTTGGATCTATCAAGTTCTTCATAATGATAAGCAGATATAAATCCCAAGTGACTCAAAGAATAGAGCTATGCTCCCCGATAACGGCGCCAGAAAATAGTCTTGATAACCCACAAGTATAGGGGATCGCAACAGTTTTCGAGGGTAGAGTATTCAACCCAAATTTATTGATTCGACACAAGGGGAGCCAAAGAATATCTCAAGTATTAGCAGCTGAGTTGTCAATTCAACCACACCTGGAAACTTAATATCTGCAGCAAAGTGTTTAGTAGCAAAGTAATATGATAGGAGTGGTAACGGTAGCAAAAGGTAATGATAGCAAAAGTAATGTTTTTGGTATTTTGTAGTGGTTGTAACAATAGCAATGGAAAAGTAAATAAGTGAAGAACAATATATGGAAAGCTCGTAGGCAATGGATCGGTGATAGAGAATTATGCCGGATGTGGTTCATCATGTAACAGTCATAACCTAGGTTGACACAGAACTAGCTCCAATTCATCAATGTAATGTAGGCATGTATTCCGAATATAGTCATACGTGCTTATGGAAAAGAACTTGCATGCCATCTTTTGTCCTACCCTCCCGTGGCAGTGGGGTCCTAGTGAAAACTAAGGGATATTAAGGCCTCCTTTTAATAGAGTACCGGACCAAAGCATTAACACATAGTGAATACATGAACTCCTCAAACTACGGTCATCACCGGTAAGTGTCCTGATTATTGTCACTTCGGGGTTAACGGATCATAACACATAATAGGTGACTATAGACTTGCAAGATAGGATCAAGAACTCTCATATATTGATGAAAACATAATAGGTTCAGATCTGAAATCATGGCACTCGGACCCTAGTGACAAGCATTAAGCATAGCAAAGTCATAGCAACATCAATCTCAGAACATAGTGGATACTAGGGATCAAACCCTAACAAAACTAACTCGATTACATGATAAATCTCATCCAACCCATCACCGTCCAGCAAGCCTACGATGGAATTACTCACGCACGGCGGTGAGCATCATGAAATTGGTAATGGAGGATGGTTGATGATGATGGCGACAGATTCCCCTCTCCGGAGCCCCGAACGGACTCCAGATCAGATCTCCCGAGAGGTTTTAGGGCTTGGCGGTGGCTCTGTATCGTAAAACGCGATGAATACTTCTCTCTGTTTTTTCTCCCCGAAAGAAAATATATAGAGTTGGAGTTAAGGTCGGAGGAACTCCAGGCAGCCCACGTGTTGGGGAACGTTGCAGAAAACAAAAAATTTCCTACGGTTTCACCAAGATCCATCTATGAGTTCATCTAGCAACGAGTGATCGGATTGCATCTACATACCTTTGTAGATCACGCGCGGAAGCGTTCAAAGAACGGGGATGAGGAAGTCGTACTCGATGTGATCCAAATCACCGGAGATCCTAGCGCCGAACGGACGGAACCTCCGTGCTCAACACACGTACGGTCAGCGTGACGTCTCCTCCTTCTTGATTCAGCAAGGGGGGAGGAGAGGTTGATGAAGATCCAGCAGCACGACAGCGTGGTGGTGGATGCAGTAGTCACCGCAGCAGGGCTTCGCCGTTCTCTACGGAGGAGGAGGAGGTCTTGGAGAGGAGAGGGAGACGCCAGGGGCATGGGTGCGGCTGCCCTCCCTCCCCCCTCTATATATAGGGTCCCCAGGGGGGCGCCGGCCCTGGAGATCCAATCTCTCAAGGGGGCGGCGGCCAAGGGGGGTGGAGTGCCCCCCAAGGAAACTGGGGTGCCCCCCACCCTAGGGTTCCCAACCCTAGGCGCAGGGGGAAGGCCCAAGGGGGGGCGCACCAGCCCACTAGGGGCTGGTTCCCCTCCCACTTCAGCCCATGGGGTCCTTCGGGATAGGTGGCCCCACCCGGTGGACCCCCGGGACCCTTCCGGTGGTCCCGGTACAATACCGGTGACCCCAAAACTTGTCCCGATGGCCGAAATAGCACTTCCTATATATAATTCTTTACCTCTGGACCATTCCGGAACTCCTCGTGACGTCCGGGATCTCATCCGGGACTCCGAACAACTTTCGGGTTACTGCATATACATATCTCTACAACCCTAGCGTCACCGAACCTTAAGTGTGTAGACCCTACGGGTTCGGGAGACATGTAGACATGACCGAGATGGCTCTCCGGTCAATAACCAACAGCGGGATCTGGATACCCATGTTGGCTCCCACATGCTCCTCGATGATCTCATCGGATGAACCACGATGTCGAGGATTCAAGCAACCCCGTATACAATTCCCTTTGTCAATCGGTATGTTACTTGCCCGAGATTCGATCGTCTGTATCTCAATACCTCGTTCAATCTCGTTACCGGCAAGTCACTTTACTCGTACCGTAATGCATGATCCCGTGACCAGACACTTGGTCACTTTGAGCTCATTGTGATGATGCATTACCGAGTGGGCCCAGAGATACCTCTCCGTCATACGGAGTGACAAATCCCAGTCTTGATCCGTGTCAACCCAACAGACACTTTCGGAGATACCCGTAGTATACCTTTATAGTCACCCAGTTACGTTGTGACGTTTGGTACACCCAGAGCACTCATACGGTATCCGGGAGTTACACAATCTCATGGTCCAAGGAAAAGATACTTGACATTGGAAAAACTCTAGCAAACGAACTATACGATCTTGTGCTATGTTTAGGATTGGGTCTTGTCCATCACATCATTCTCCTAATGATGTGATCTCGTTATCAATGACATCCAATGTCCATAGTCAGGAAACCATGACTATCTGTTGATCAACGAGCTAGTCAACTAGAGGCTTACTAGGGACATATTGGTGTCTATGTATTCACACATGTATTACGATTTCCGGATAACACAATTATAGCATGAATAAAAGACAATTATCATGAACAAGGAAATATAATAATAATCCTTTTATTATTGCCTCTAGGGCATATTTCCAACAGTCTCCCACTTGCACTAGAGTCAATAATCTAGTTACATTGAGATGAATCGAACACCCATGGAATTCTGGTGTTGATCATGTTTTGCTCTAGGGAGAGGTTTAGTCAACGGATCTGCTACATTCAGGTCCGTATGTACTTTACAAATCTCTATGTCTCCATTTTGAACACTTTCACGAATGGAGTTGAAGCGAGCTTCCTGTGAAACCTGGGCTCCTTGGCAAGGGCAATAGCTCCAGTGTTGTCACAGAAGAGAGTCATCGGGCCCGACGCATTGGGTATGACTCCTAGGTCGGAAATGAACTCCTTCACCCAGACTGCTTCGTGTGCTGCCTCTGAGGCTGCCATGTACCCCGCTTCACATGTAGATCCCGCCACAACGCTTTGCTTGCAACTGCACCAGCTTACTGCCCCACCATTCAAAATATACACGTATCCGGTTTGTGACTTAAAGTCATCCAGATCTGTGTTGAAGCTAGCATCGACGTAACCCTTTACGACGAGCTCTTCGTCACCTCCATAAACGAGAAACATTTCCTTAGTCCTTTTCAGGTACTTCAGGATATTCTTGACCGCTGTCCAGTGTTCCTTGCCGGGATTACTTTGGTACCTACCTACCAAACTTACGGCAAGGTTTACATCAGGTCTGGTACACAGCATGGCATACATAATAGAACCTATGGCTGAGGCATAGGGGATGACACTCATCTCTTGTATATCTTCTGCCGTGGTCGGACATTGAGCTGAGCTCAATTTCATACCTTGCAACACATGCAAGAACCCCTTCTTAGACTGATCCATATTGAACTTCTTCAATATCTTACCAAGGTATGTGCTTTGCGAAAGACCTATGAGGCGTCTTGATCTATCTCTATAGATCTTGATGCCTAATATATAAGCAGCTTCTCCAAGGTCCTTCATTGAAAAACTCTTATTCAAGTAGGCCTTAATGTTGTCCAAAAGTTCTATATCATTTCCCATCAAAAGTATGTCATCTACATATAATATGAGAAATGCTACAGAGCTCCCACTCACTTTCTTGTAAACGCAGGCTTCTCCATAAGTCTGCATAAACCCAAACGCTTTGATCATCTCATCAAAGCGAATGTTCCAACTCCGAGATGCTTGCACCAGCCCATAAATGGATCGCTGGAGCTTGCATACCTTGTTAGCATTCTTAGGGTCGACAAAACCTTTCGGCTGCATCATATACAGTTCTTCCTTAAGATAACCGTTAAGGAATGCCGTTTTGACGTCCATTTGCCATATCTCATAATCATAGTATGCGGCAATTGCTAACATGATTCGGACGGACTTCAGCTTTGCTACGGGAGAGAAAGTCTCATCATAGTCAACCCCTTGAACTTGTCGATAACCCTTAGCGACAAGTCGAGCTTTATAGATGGTAACATTACCATCCGCGTCCGTCTTCTTCTTAAAGATCCATTTGTTTTCTATCGCTCGCCGATCATCGGGCAAGTCTGTCAAAGTCCACACTCTGTTTTCATACATGGATCCTATCTCGGATTGCATGGCTTCAAGCCATTTGTTGGAATCGGGGCCCTCCATCGCTTCTTCATAGTTCGAAGGTTCACCGTTGTCCAACAACATGATTTCTAAGACAAGGTTGCCGTACCACTCTGGTGCGGAACGTGTCCTTGTGGACCTACGAAGTTCAGTAGCAACTTGATCTGAAGTTTCATGATCATCATCATTAACTTCCTCTCTAGTCGGTGCAGGCACCTTAGGAACATTTTCTTGAGCTGCGCTGCTTACCGGTTCAAGAGGTAATACTTCATCAAGTTCCACTTTCCTCCCACTTATTTCTTTCGAGAGAAACTCTTTCTCTAGAAAGGATCCATTCTTGGCAACAAAGATCTTGCCTTCGGATCTGAGGTAGAAGGTATACCCAATAGTTTCTTTAGGGTATCCTATGATGACGCATTTTTCCGACTTGGGTTCGAGCTTTTCAGGTTGAAGTTTCTTCACATAAGCATCGCATCCCCAAACTTTTAGAAACGACAGCTTAGGCTTCTTCCCAAACCATAATTCATACGGTGTCGTCTCAACAGATTTCGACAGAGCCCTATTTAAAGTGAATGCGGCAGTCTCTAAAGCATAGCCCCAAAATGATAGCGGTAAATCATTAAGAGACATCATAGATCGCACCATATCTAATAGAGTGCGATTACGACATTCGGACACACCATTACGCTGAGGTGTTCCGGGCCGCGTGAGTTGTGAAACTATTCCACATTTTCTTAGGTGTGTACCAAATTCGTGACTCAAGTATTCTCCTCCATGATCTAATCGCAAAAACTTGATTTTTCTGTCACGTTGATTCTCAACCTCACTCTGAAATTCCTTGAACTTTTCAAAGGTTTCAGACTTGTGTTACATTAAGTAGACATACCCATATCTACTCAAGTCATCAGTGAGGGTGAGAACATAACAATAGCCACCACGAGCCTCAACACTCATTGGACCGCACACATCAGTATGTATGATTTCCAATAGGTTGGTTGCTCGCTCCATTGTTCCTGAGAACGGAGTCTTGGTCATCTTACCCATGAGGCATGGTTCGCACGTGTCAAATGATTCGTAATCAAGAGACTCTAAAAGTCCATCTGCATGGAGCTTCTTCATACGTTTGACACCTATGTGACCAAGGCGGCAGTGCCACAAGTATGTGGGACTATCATTATGAACCTTACATCTTTTGGTATTCACACTATGAATATGTGTAGCATTACGCTCGAGATTCATTAAGAATAAACTATACACCATAGGAGCATGACCATAAAACGTATCTCTCATATAAATAGAACAACCATTATTCTCGGATTTAAATGAGTAGCCATCTCGAATTAAACGAGATCCTGATACAATGTTCATGCTCAAAGCTGGTACTAAATAACAATTATTGAGGTTTAAAACTAATCCCGTGGGTAAATGTAGAGGTAGCGTGCCGATGGCGATCACATCGACCTTGGAACCATTCCCGACGCGCATCGTCACCTCGTTCTTCGCCAGTCTCGTTTATTCCGCAGCTCCTGCTTTGAGTTACAAATGTGAGCAACCGCACCGGTATCAAATACCCAGGAGCTACTACGAATACTGGTAAGGTACACATCAATTACATGTATATCACATATACCTTTTGTGTTGCCGGCCTTCTTGTCCGCTAAGTATTTGGGGTAGTTCCGCTCCCAGTGACCACTTCCCTTGCAATAAAAGCACTCAGTCTCGGGCTTGGGTCCATTCTTTGGCTTCTTCCCGGCAGCTTGCTTACCGGGCGCGGCAACTCCCTTGCCGTCCTTCTTGAAGTTCTTTTTACCCTTGCCTTTCTTGAACTTGGTGGTTTTATTGACCATCAACACTTGATGTTCCTTTTTGACTTCTACCTCTGCTGATTTCAGCATTGAAAATACCTCAGGAATGGTCTTTTCCATCCCCTGCATATTAAAGTTCATCACAAAGCTCTTGTAGCTCGATGGAAGCGACTGAAGGATTCTATCAATGACCGTGTCATCCGGGAGATTAACTCCCAGCTGAGTTAAGCGGTTATGTAATCCAGACATAGTGAGTATGTGCTCACTGACAGAACTATTTTCCTCCATCTTACAGCTGAAGAACTTGTTGGAGACTTCATATCTCTCGACCCGGGCATGAGCTTGAAAAACCATTTCAGCTCTTCGAACACCTCATATGCTCCGTGTCTCCCAAAACGCTTTTGGAGCCCCGGTTCTAAGCTGTAAAGCATGCCGCACTGAACGAGGGAGTAGTCATCAACACGTGTCTGCCAAGCGTTCATAACGTCTTGGTTCTGTGGGACGGGTGCGTCACCTAGCGGTGCTTCTAGGACATAATCTTTCTTGGCAGCTATGAGGATGATCCTCAGGTTCTGAACCCAGTCCGTATAATTGCTGCCATCGTCTTTCAGCTTGATTTTCTCTAGGAACGCGTTGAAGTTGAGGACAACATGGGCCATTTGATCTACAAGACATATTGTAAAGATTTTAGACTAAGTTCATGATAATTAAGTTCATCTAATCAAATTATATAATGAACTCCCACTCAGATAGACATCCCTCCAGTCATCTAAGTATAACATGATCCGAGTTAACTAGGCTGTGTCCGATCATCACGTGAGACGGACTAGTCAACATCGGTGAACATCTTCATGTTGATCGTATCTTCTATACGACTCATGCTCGACCTTTCGGTCTTCTGTGTTCCGAGGCCATGTCTGTACATGCTAGGCTCGTCAAGTCAACCTAAGTGTTTGCATGTGTAAATCTGTCTTACACCCATTGTATGTGAACGTTGGAATCTATCACACCCGATCATCACGTGGTGCTTCGAAACAATGAACTGTCGCAACGGTGCACAGTTAGAGGAAACACTTTCTTGAAATTATTATGAGTGATCATCTTATTTACTACCGTCGTTCTAAGTAAACAAGATGCAAAAACATGATAAACATCACATGAAATCAAAAAATAATAGTGACATGATATGGCCAATATCACATAGCTCCTTTGATCTCCATCTTGGGGCTCCATGATCATCTTGTCACCGGCATGACACCATGATCTCCATCATCGTGTCTCCATGAAGTTGCTCGCCAACTATTACTTCTACTGCCATGGGCTAACACATTTAGTAATAAAGTAAAGTAATTTACATGGCGTTTCTCAATGGCACGTAAGTCATACAAAAATAAAGACAACTCCTATGGCTCCTTCCGGTTGTCATACTCATCGACGTGCAAGTCGTGATTCTTATTACAAGAACATGATCTCATACATCACATATATATCATTCATCATTCATCACAACTTTGGCCATATCACATCACAAAGCACTTGCTACAAAAACAAGTTAGACGTCCTCTAATTGTTGTTGCAAGTTTTTACGTGGCTGCAATAGGGTTCTAGCAAGAACGTTTTCTTACCTACGTAAAAGCCACAACATGATTTGTCAACTTCTATTTACCCTTCATAAGGACCCTTTTCATCAAATCCGCTCCAACTAAAGTGGGAGAGACAGACACCCGCTAGCCACCTTATGCAACTAGTGCATGTTAGTCGGTGGAACCAGTCTCACGTAAGCGTACGTGTAAGGTCGGTACGGGCCGCTTCATCCCACAATACCACTGAAGCAAAATAAGACTAGTAGCGGCAAGAAAGTTGACAACATCTACGCCCACAACAAATTGTGTTCTACTCGTGCAAAGAGAACTACGCATAGACCTAGCTCATGATGCCACTGTTGGGGAACGTTGCAGAAAACAAAAATTTTCCTACGGTTTCACCAAGATCCATCTATGAGTTCATCTAGCAACGAGTGATCGGATTGCATCTACATACCTTTGTAGATCATGCGAGGAAGTCGTACTCGACGTGATCCAAATCACCGGAGATCCTAGGGCCGAACGGACGGCACCTCCGTGTTCAACACACGTACGGTCAGCGTGACGTCTCCTCCTTCTTGATCCAGCAAGGGGGAAGGAGAGGTTGATGAAGATCCGGCAGCACGACGGCGTGGTGGTGGATGCAGTAGTCACCGCAGCAGGGCTTCGCCGTTCTCTACGGAGGAGGAGGAGGTCTTGGAGGGGAGAGGGAGGCGCTAGGGGCATGGGTGCGGCTGCCCTCCCCCCCCTCTATATATAGGGTCCCCAGGGGGGCGCCGGCCCTAGAGATCCAATCTCCCAAGGGGGCGGCGGCCAAGGGGGGTGGAGTGCCCCCCAAGGCAAGTGGGGCGCCCCCCACCCTAGGGTTCCCAACCCTAGGCGCAGGGGGAAGGCCCAAGGGGGCACACACCAGCCCACTAGGGGCTGGTTCCCCTCCCACTTCAGCCCATGTGGCCCTCCGGGATAGGTGGCCCCACCCGGTGGACCCCCGGGACCCTTCCGGTGGTCCCGGTACAATACCGGTGACCTTGAAACTTGTCCCGATGGCCGAAATAGCACTTCCTATATATAATTCTTTACCTCCAGACCATTCCGGAACTCCTCATGACGTCCGGGATCTCATCCGGGACTCAGAACAACTTTCGGGTTACTGCATATACATATCTCTACAACCCTAGCGTCACCGAACCTTAAGTGTGTAGACCCTACGGGTTCGGGAGACATGTAGACATGACCGAGATGGCTCTCCGGTCAATAACCAACAGTGGGATCTGGATACCCATGTTGGCTCCCACATGCTCCTCGATGATCTCATCGGATGAACCACGATGTTGAGGATTCAAGCAACCCCGTATACAATTCCCTTTGTCAATCGGTATGTTACTTGCCCGAGATTCGATCGTCGGTATCTCAATACCTTGTTCAATCTCGTTACCGGCAAGTCACTTTACTCGTAGCGTAATGCATGATCCCATGACCAGACACTTGGTCACTTTGAGCTCATTGTGATGATGCATTACCGAGTGGGCCCAGAGATACCTCTCCGTCATACGGAGTGACAAATCCCAGTCTTGATCCGTGTCAACCCAACAGACACTTTCGGAGATACCCGTAGTATACCTTTATAGTCACCCAGTTACGTTGTGACGTTTGGTACACCCAGAGCACTCATACGGTATCCGGGAGTTACACGATCTCATGGTCTAAGGAAAAGATACTTGACATTGGAAAAACTCTAGCAAATGAACTATACGATCTTGTGCTATGTTTAGGATTGGGTCTTGTCCATCACATCATTCTCCTAATGATGTGATCTCGTTATCAATGACATCCAATGTCCATAGTCAGGAAACCATGACTATCTGTTGATCAACGAGCTAGTCAACTAGAGGCTTACTAGGGACATATTGGTGTCTATGTATTCACACATGTATTATGATTTCCGGATAACACAATTATAGCATGAATAAAAGACAATTATCATGAACAAGGAAATATAATAATAATCCTTTTATTATTGCCTCTAGGGCATATTTCCAACACCACGAGGTAGGGGGGCGCGCCCTAGGGGGCAGGTGCGCCCCCTGCCCTCGTGGACAGGTGGTGGGCCCCCTGGTCTTCATATTTTGCAAGGATTTTTTATTATTTCCGAATAGATGTTCTGTGAAGTTTCAGGTCATTCCGAGAACTTTTGTTTCTGCACATAAATAACACCATAGCAATTCTGCTGAAAACAGCATCAGTCCGGGTTAGTTCCATTCAAATCATGCAAGTTAGAGTCCAAAACAAGGGCAAAAGTGTTTGGAAAAGTAGATACGATGGAGACGTATCAATATACAATAGAAAAGCTATATGGTATGAAAATTAATTTCATGATGCATCTAAATAAATTGATTTCATATTGTGAATCTTGATATCTTTTCTATAAACTAAGTCAAAGTTAATAAAGTTTGACTTTGACCAAATCTTATATGCAGACTAAAAAGAAAGGAGGGAGTATTATCTTCAGGGGGCTAGATTTCCACATCTTGAGCAAGATACCAGCCACACACATATTCTTGAAAAACCAATACTAGCTAGGGGTTAACCATGTGCACTTCAGCTATCACCATCCAGCGGATGGATTCCAAAACTATACATAGCCGCGACCTTGCAGTCGCACACCCACACCGGTCGCCGCCTGCAGATCCGCGGCTACCGTACCCCGCCACTGCCGGATCCACCGACGAATCACGCCGCCACCGCCCCCTTTTCGCCGAAATCCAACGTGTCACCGCCCCATTTTTCGTCGAAGATCGCCGTGCCACCATCGCATCCACATTGCCTCTCCTCATATCCACCTCCTCCTTGGAGCCGCCGCCTCCTTGCCATGTCGCCAAAGGGCAAGGGAAAGGGAGGAGGTTCAAGGGCGCGCACCCCCAGCCGTCCGGCAACTACGATGTGGAGTTCCAGCATGACGTCTAGAGGTACTGGCTCGACACGTACCTGATGGCCAACCTTGCTTCCCGCGCCTACAACGTCGCAGTGTGGAGGCTCGGTCTTACGCACTCAAGGCTCAATTTCCCGGAGATTGATTCTCAGGTGGATGCGGAGCTCGTCGGGCCACCAGTGACAATCGAGTCAAGCCCGATCAAGCTGGTTACTCGCATTGCTGTCGACGAGTGGGATAACATCATAGAGATCGATGGTGAGGCGATGTCGGCGGTTGTTAGGGCACATCAAGAGTATGTGCAAGCCGAGATGGAGTTCTGTTGGAAGAGGGACGCCGAGGAGTCGAGGCACAAGAACGACAACGAGAAAGGACCTTCTCATCATAGGGTAAGAAGAAGAAGAATCCAGGAAGCCTCTGGTGTGTGCAACGTCGATTCTAACAGCGAGAGTGATGAGTCCGATGATATCGACTGGGACAATCTATAGTGTTCGTAGTTATTTGTCGTAGTTTAAGTTCGTAGTTTAGTGGAATGTCGTATTTGAACTATGTTTGTAGTTTGCATGTTTGAGCTTCATTCAAACTAGGTATCTCGAAATCGTCTGGACTGCCAAAGCCATTTAACGCGGTCCTATTGGTCCGCGGAGCGGTTCAAACATGATTTCTCCCGCAAACCAAAGGCAAACATGGGGAGATTTGTGGGAGTCCGGACCAATTGCAAGCCCGCTTCACACCGCCTTGGCCCACCAAAACCCTGTCACCCGCCCCTCTCGCGCTTTCCTTTCGATGCAGGCACCGCTTAACGCACCACATTCATGCTACCCAGAGCACGCCGAGGCCGGCATTGATGTCGCGATGTGACCGGGGAGGGATGGAGGGCGGCGCCGACCGAAGCAACATCTCGACGACCGCCGCTTCAATGCGGACGCAGGTTCCCGATGAACCAACTCCGGCTGCGGAGCCGCATTGAAGCGGACCGCCCCTTCACCTCGGCCTCACCGCGGCTATTTAAGCCGTGCACCGGAGATGCACCATCCCATCCCCTCCCTCGTCTCCGTGCATGGGCCCTTACCTCCCCCTCTTTGACCCAAGCTTCGCGATATCGTGGTGCTCCCCGCCGGCTGGCAGAGTAGGCGGAAGCTCCTCCTCCGGTGGTTCTTGGCGCCGCCGCAGACGCTCTCCGGGCCCGTTAGCGTCCACGACGGCTGGCTCCTCCACCAAGGAGGAGATTGTCATCTCCTCCCGTGACGAGGAGGACCAGGTGTCGCCACAGGAGCCACCGCGGGAGCCGCCCCGACTCCTCAAAGAGGCCGCTCTGAAGGACAAAGATTTTGTCCGTCAGATCGAGTTAATGACGGAGCGGTCGCTCCGTTACATGGGGCCGTCGCCGCCATTGCCGGCACGCGTGAAGGAGGAGCCGACCTCCCCGCCGTGTCACCACGTCAAGACCAAGCCGGCATCCTTGCTCTTGTGGTTCCTTGGGCTCGAGGGGCGTCGTGACTCAGGCGGAGCGCGTGGCTCGGCAACAGGAGCAGTACGATCGGCGGAATGCTAGTCGCCACTCCGTGTTCGCCACGAGCGACGTGGCGCCGGACTAGGTTTGCAATGACCCAAACCTCGCCGCCGCATGGGTGCTCGACCGTTCCGTGACCACCGCGGAGACGGCCGCTAGGCGTCGCCGCCGCCTTGACGACGAGCTCACCAAGATCGGCAAGGAGGGGTCGCTTCGTGACTGCTTCACCAACGCCGGCCGCTGCAAGGCAGCCACCATGGTTCCGAAGGCCACGCCTGTAGTGGCCATGGCAACACGCTGCACGGCGCAGCAGGAGGCGGAGCGGCTCCTCCGCGAGCGGCAGGTAGCCGCGGACAAGGCTGCCGCAGCCTTCTGACGCCGTACCCCCGCTAGAGGGACCACGCCGACAATGAAGACGACGACGACGGTGCGGCAGGGCAGGGTGGCCACGCGTACGAGGTGGTCGTCCGGTATAGGGTTTATGTTTTTTTCTAGTTTTTTAGTAAACGGTCGAAATATCGACATTTTTATGTAAACTATATCTGAACTTGAATGAAATCCGTCTGGTTTGATAGAATTTTTTGAGATTGGTTCAAATTGTTGATCGGATCTCCTGCACCCATGTCCGTGGACTGATATCCAACTGTCCGTGGATGGAGCGTGAGGAAATTTGCGGGTTGCGGTTTTAGATGCCCTAAAGAATGGACTGGATTGTCGACCAGAAAATTGAACTGGGCTCGTGCGGTTTGGTTTTAGGCGAAAAAAAATTAAAACAAAAATGGCCTGAACCCGTGGGTTCAACCAGCACCGGTCGACCACACACACCATGCGACCGAAACGCACAAAGCTCCACCCGTTAGGGTTCCACGGCCGCCGCCCGCCGCTTGTTGCCCCGCCGACGCCGCCCCCAGCTCCGTCTCCGTCCTGCCTTGCTGCATCCTCCGCCGCTCTGAAGTGTACTGCATCCTCCGCCTCGCCGGACCGCCGTCGCCGTATTCCTCCTCCTCAACCTCGTCTTTTTCAGCCGAAGGTCGCTGAGATCATTCACCCGGTAAGCGATCTCCCTCCCCCCCATCCTTCCCTCCTTTCCCGTGTGTTCTTGGATCCTGTTGCAGCGTTTGAACAATAGGCGTGCCTTGCTGCGCCGCAGGACATTTCAAAGCATGGTCATTGAGTTACATTTATTTTATTGGTCAAGATAAAGAAATTTCACAATGTTCAGGTGAAGAAAAAACATTGAGAGTTTCCACGTATGCAAAACATGATAACGCGATTTACGTTAGCTATAGGATAAACATAATCCATACCATTTTGCAATTTGGTTGCTGTTATGATAATATTGTATGATATGAAGGGGCAACTACGCCTATCTTTATCATACAAAGATATCACTACTTGACAATAGAGTTCTTTACTATCCTCTGCATGCAGGTTATAGAATTTCTGAAGCATATGGTATCGATCACCTACAATTATACACAAAAAAGGGAATATTTGTGTCAAGAAAAGCTGTGAATAATTTCTTGATCAAAATTGCAGGTAGGTAAGAATCTGCAAAACCATAAAAGATCTCTTAATTAATTTGAAATTACAAATACAAGAGTAACCATCTAAAAAAATCAAAGTATCAAGAACTTCTACATTATTATGGAAGCCATTAGAGAACTAAAAAAGTCACGGGGCTTGAGTATGAGAAAATGTTAAATATTAGGGAATATAGATTCAGTTTTAAGTCATGGAAGTGTTGTTCGTATAAAAGAAATAAGTTTCTGTAGAATTAATTGATGAACCACATATGTGAGTGCAACACAATTATGTATTATAGAGTTGGTCTGGTACTGATGCTTTGATAAAAGGAACCATTGCTAAACCTTGAGTGGTAGGATGAGTGACACATTCCTGCATAGAACTTATGAACTATAATTTGTCTAGAATATGGAGCAATACAAAAAACAATCTAAAACAAGTGAAAAAACATGACAAAAATATACACAAATAGCATGTTTTTAAAGGCAATTTATAGGAGTCAACTATCATTACGAATGTGACCTGGAAATAGATAACATCCTATAGTTTACTGAATTAGAGGGAAACTAGGATGATGTGAATTTGGAACCGGTATTAAAATGGTCCTAACATCAAATCCATATAAGTACCTTCTCTAGCGGCATGAAGCATCGACAGAGTACCCCGAAACCAGGGGCGGAGCTAGGCTAACGCAAGGGTATGCAATGCATACCCAACATTTTTTGCAAAAACAATTCAGTATATAAGCTCCTATATGCGTTTATATAACATATGGCAGTATATAAGCCTACCATTGCCACCATCACTATGTAACATGCATTTTTTTTATAGGTGTGAAAAATGAGTTTGTGGGACAGAGCTGCTTCATTGGCGCCGAAGATAAGTTCGACATCAACGCCAGCACCAACATTGCTATCTATCGACGTTGAAAACCAAGTTCAAGATCAACCTCGGTATCATGAACTTTTTTATTTCCTACGTTGTTGTGAAGCAAAAAAAATTCACCATGCATACCCATGTCGGAAATCCTGGCTCCGCCACTGCCCGAAACTCTGGCATATGAATGCAAAATTCAAGACACAAATAAACCATTTCAGGCCAGATCACTCAATAGCTCACATATTTGAGCTAAATATATGCTTTCTTAAAAGAATTAGTGCCCCACGAATTTACAGGACGAGCGAGACAGATAAAAGTGAAATCACCATTAGAATGGTACCTTATCATCGGTCTATAATTAGCTATATAGTTGTACTACAAAGTTTAGAATATAAACTTTTTGTATCAGAGAACGAATATCACTCTTAACTGTTCTCAAATTACTAATAAGGTACGGATTATTTCCTCGGCCTTAGTAAAGAAACGGGATTAGATTTAGGGAAAACAACTGAAAAGTCATGACTTCTCTTCTAGTATCTGTGATGATAATTCGAGCTCCTAGAACTCAAGATACTAACCCTTTTTTGACAAGTCTACAATGTTTTGCAGTAGACTCAAATGGTGAATGTTAAGCCCATTTGTTAGGTGCCTTCTGAGTTGGTTGCTCATAAACATAAATATCTATATATATATAAAGCATGGTTCAGTATTGCAATTCCTGAAATTGATTGGCTATCTTTTGCGTCTTCTCTGTTAGAACTTAGAAGTACATAATTTATCAAGTTTAGGCTGTTAAAAAAATTAGACTGAACATTCACCAACGACACCAGGTAAACAACAATTGCTTGAGAAAACTGGTATGTTTAATTAACAGCAGAGCAGTACATGCATTTCATGTACCTAGAATTCAATCAAGCTTTATATTTTTTTCCTTACATTCAAATGCTCAATAAATTTCTCACGAGACTAACACCAAGAAAGCAGCCAAACAATTTGTCAATATGGAGAAATGTTGCAGCTGTGTACTCCCTCCGTTTCCAAATATTTGTCTTTCTAGAGATTTCAACAAGTGACTACATACGAAGCAAAATGAGTTATTCTACACTCTAAAATATGTCTACATACATCCGTATGTTGTATCCATTTGAAATGTCTAGAAAGACAAATATTTGGGAACGGTGGGAGTAGTAACTATAGAACAATATAAGATATTTTACTTGAAGGTAGAGCTTCATCGTACATGACGGAAATAACTGTTCATTCTATAAACTTGGAAATAATCAAATAATGCATACATATTTCCTCATCAGCACACACATGTAAATGCAGCACCGAGCAGCCTACTTTCTCAGTCCAGACACACCTACATTTATAGAAATAGGGTGGAGAAAACAATTAAGGAAAAATGAACCATTTGGTTGAGTGTCGATCCTTCATTATCTGCCTGTACACAACGCTGAAAGATGAGCTTATGAGTAACAACGCATGCACCAGGACGAAATCCCCCCAAAGGACCTCAAATAGAAAATCAAATTATTTTCTGTAGAACAATTACGGCAGATAAAATGCTTCCATACGCCCAGAGCTAGCTCCCACAAAACATATTACAGACTACAGAAAGTTGGTACTCCAGTAACCTTACTCTCCAACATGCAGCATTATGGCTCAGTTTAAGTACTATTAGAAATATGTATATAGCACAGTTCTGCAGCTTGTTTCACATCTATTTAGAAAACTTCAGAAAGACAGTAAAACACAATACCAATATCCGTATATGTTAGAGTCTTGGGATCAGAGGGCGTGCCTCTGGCCTCGAGGTGCCCGAGGGCCAATGAATATCCACCGGGTAGGCGTCTTGCCGGTGTTGATAGGTAAGGAGGAGGATAGCTTGGGGGAAAAGAATTAGTTTTATTGATGACTTGAGAATTCCGGTACCGACCACCTCCCCTTATATTATGGCGGGTCCAAGTTCTATTTGTCTTCCTAAAGGAAACCCACCCTACTAGGAATTGAGGCTGGCTTGGGTGGGTGGCCGCGCAAGGTGGTGCTACGGCACGATGGTTCCTTCCTCACCTTGTCCGTTCCAAGGTGCCCGCTTTTCGGCAATCCGGTGTCCTGGCGGCGGTGGGGTCTCCTGGAGCCGGGCAGCGGCCCTGGATGGTGAGGCTGTAAGGGTAACTTTGCGGTGAGCAGTGGTGGTGTCTCCTCTTGGATATGTGGGTAGCAAGGGGAGGAATGACGGGTGATCCTGGTGTCATCGTGAGTTTGTCAATTCAATGGTGGCGGCTCTTGTACCAGAATTGGAGGAAGTGGCGGCAGCGATTTCGTGGAAAAGAGGGGCTTGAAAGAGAGATCAGGAGGTGGCACGACAGAGGACCGAGATAGTTTGCGTTAGGTGCACATGCTTGTGGGCTAACCAAAGCGGGCCACACATTCACAATTGGGGTGCAGCGGCACCCCACAATCCCAATGCACCACAACGCTCGCTTTCTAGTGACCTTAGAGCTTTTAGGGATGTTGGACTAGCACTTCAGTAGTTGTAGACATCAAGTCTATGGCTTTGAACTGAAAGTGTGGTTGCTAACTAGCTAGATTCTGACAGAAGTAGAGCTTTGCTCCTCTTGTGTCACTCGTCCACGCTGCCACCTCGCGGCAGCCATCTCCTCCGCTCCCTTCCATCCCTGTCCTCCCCCCTCCCCCCGCTGCCAGGACCCTCTGTCGGGCGAAGCCTGATTGGCATAAGCATGGCGACGACGCGGCTCTTCTCCCTCTTTGTCGGGGTACGACGATCTATGGGACCAGCGAGGCCCCTTGCCTAGTTCGGCTGGGGAGATCAATGAGCACAGAGAGCAAATCTAGCAGTTCACACGCGAGATCTATCCAGGTTCAGGCCGTTGTGGGGGCGTAAAACCCTACTCCTATTCTATGGTGGATTTACTTGGGGCTCAAGTTACAAGCGCAGCTTGCCGGAAAAGGTGCGTGCAAGGTGCAACTACTGTATAAGAGTGAGCAAAGTGTCGACCTGTGCCAAGGTAGCCTTGGGCCTCCTTTTATAGACGAAAAGGGGTCACCACAGTGGCAACATGGTCATTACATAAATGTGAATAGTGGCCTCGATGTTATCCAACCTAATCCCGCCGGACTAGGACAAAGGCATTTAATGCGCCGTGAGCTGATAATGATCCTTTGGCAAAAGACGTCTCTCCTTCTGTGCCGTCAGGCTGGCCGAACCCTACCTTCTTGACACGTCTATGAGATGGGTGTCAATAAAGTTTAAACTTTACGTGGCACGCCGACACGCGCCCTGATGATCTTCCCTAAGCCATCTGCCTGCTCGACACCTAATCTTGACAAGCCATCAGCTGGTCGACGAGGTGAAGCGATCGAGAAGCAAAGAGGCGAAACTTCCCGGCAAGGAGCTTGTCGGTCTTGGGTTGTCGGCGCGGAGCTTGCCAGCAACTGGGATCTTGTCCTTCGGTACTAACTTAGTACTTCTCGATGACCTGCCTGGAGGTCTTCTCACGGTCTTGTATATCAATATCTTGAGTCTAGCTTGCAGTAGCTCTCTGGCAAGCCTTGCCGGCGGGAAGGCTGCAACTGCCTGTGCACAAGTCAGGGTACTAAGGCACCCATGTCTTAGTACACCGACATTCTTGTGCAATACAAGTAGTGCGGCTTACTGCAGGCCGGCAGGGGCGTTGTGCTATGGGTGGGACATGACGGTGAATCTGCGCGGGGTGGCGTTGGCGTGGGACAACGCCGTGAGGCTGCATGATGGGTGGTGCATCTAAGCTGGCAGGCGGGGCGGCCAGAGATGGCATTGCGGTGGTCTCGAGTGGCGTAGGGTGGCTCCCTCGACGAACGGTGTGTTGCGGTTTTCTTGTGGCTGGCTTGGGTGGGCAGCGTGAGGTGGTGGCATGTGTGGCTCTGGTGGCGAGTGCCGGGCGGGATCTAGGGTTTGGGCGGTAGCGAGCCTTGTGAATTGTTCCTTGGTCGGTTTTGAACGGCCACATGGCCCGTGGAGTCCTGCTACCCGGTGGTCTGCTTCGGGTGGGTGCGCCTTGGCATCGTGTGGTGGGCAGTCGGCCCATGACATGATGCTGGCTAGAGTCGGTGATCCTCGTTCCCGTCCGTGGTGGGGCCGGATCCATATGGGATCTGGCACCCGTAGCCGGGTGTCATCTGTGTGGGCCGCCATCTGTGTTGGCTGTCCCTAATCGTGGTGGTGCTACGGCAAGATGGTTCCTCCCTTGCCTTGTCCATCCCAAGGTGCCTGCTTTTCGGCAGCCCGGTGTCCTGGCGGTGGTGGCCCGGTGGGGTGTCTCCTGGAAGTCGGGGCTGCAGCTATGGATGGTGAGGCTGCACGGGTGACTCTACAGCGAGCAGCAGTGGTGGCGTCTCCTCTTGGATATGTGGGTAGCAAGGGGAGGGGTGGCGCGTGATCCTGGTGTTGTCATGACTGGTGTGTTTGGTACTTCGGTGCCTCTTGTGTTCACGCTCGGTGTATCTTGTTAGGGGCGGTGTCTCCTGTGTTCACGCTCAGTGTTGAGTTGGTGGCACTTGTTCCACTTGCTCGAATGCTGTTTTATTTCTTTTTTGACTCGCTTGTATTAGGACTTCCTCATCACTTTGTATCGGTTAGGCCGTTTGTGCCTTTATTTATAAAGGATGGAGAAATCGTGTTTCGAGAGGACTATACTTGAAGTCTTCTGTGGATAAAAGAGACGCTCCCGCATGTTGTCATGTCGTTATGTTGGTACCATGAATCTTCCATCCACAGCAATCTGATTTCTAAACACCGTCCTCCGATGAAAGTATCAGCCACCACCCAAGTAGCAGATACATCAACGTATGGTGATCAAACTGACGGCCCTTGCTACTAACTAGTACGCCCTCTGTCCCTAAACATAAGACGTCTTGGCAGTTTAAATTGAAAAACGTCTTACATTTGGAAACAGAGGTGGTACATACCATCTAGGCAACTACAAAAATGCTACATGGAGCTCAGACTCGATGCAGCTAGTACTATATATGCTGCTGCTACCATATAGAATCATGAATACTACATGCATGGGCACCTGTCCATTGTGTCATTCCTAAAATTCTAGTTTGCACCTGTATTCTAATCATTTAGTTGATCAGCAATACTAGTCCGTACATTCCTGCATATATTCACATACATCATGGTTGCGCTTCTTGTACCAGACCATGAGATCATGACACGAAACATAACACTGCAGGCATGGATCGATGTCGTCGCCAGTACTACCTCTGCCCACGGCTGCACCGCCTCTGCTCCCCATCATTCAGTTGGACGGAGAGAGCGGTTACCTCCGCTGGAAGGAGTCAGTGCTGCTCCGCCTCCACACTATTGGTGTGGCCGACGTCCTGACCGAGGAGCGCCCTCCCGACGAGAAGACGGCTGCCGGCAAGCAGTGGGCGCACATGGATGCATTGTGCCGTGGCCACATCCTCGCCACGCTCTCCGACCGCCTCCTTCCGGTCTACGCTCCCCACGCCACTGCAGCTGCCGTGTGGCGCGCCGTGGCGCGCACCTACGATCTGGACCTAACGGTGGATGTTCCGCTTCGAAGCGTGCCCTATGTGAAGGCCATCACATTCCAGTACACGGAGGACGAGCCCGTCACGGAACAGCTCGCGCTCCTGGAGGGCTTGACCACCAACGCAAAACTCGATAACTCTACCTTGTGTTTCATTGTGAAGCAGTTCCCGACATTGAGTGAGAAGGTCGCCACGCATGACTACCGTCTGAGCATGGACGAGATCTGGGAGATCGCTCGGCGGAAGGAGCGGGTGGCCAGGGTACAGGATATTCGCCGTGCCAGGGACGATCCGCAGACGTCAGACGGGCAAGGCAGCTTCTCAGATGGGGGACCGGCATCCAGAGACGATGGCGGAGGAAGAGAGGACGGAGGACATGATTCAGATGCGGCGAGCTTGTTAGATGGTTGAAACATGGCTTGCCCATCGTGCTCGTGCGTGGGCGTGCATGCCACAACTAGTCAGTCCATGTTTGTCTTGTGCGAACCAGAACTAGTTGTTAGCCCCCTGATGAGTCGTGCGATTTTATTTGAACCTAGTTCTTGTATATCACTGGGAGTCTGGATGGTGATGGTGATCTTTTGTTGGTTTGGAACCAGGCTGCGTCCTGGGTTTCCCTATCCTTTCCTTCTGGCTGCTGTGATGGCTTAGTTGCAGCTAGTCTTTTGAGCTGCTGTTTGCACTACTTTTCTTTTTAGCTGCTTGTAAGAACTATGATCGTTTCTTTTAATGGAAATCGAGGGACGATTGCTTTTATATATTCTATTAAAAAAACCTGAGTACTGAGGTACCTATTTTGCCAGATAATTTTATCTCTTTTTTTTGAGGGGTGCCAGATAATTTTATCTGTTTACGTTTGCTTTGTGAGTTTGTGTAATGTAATCGGTCCAATAGAACCGGACACATTGCCAGGGAACGCAGGCCGTGAACTGGTGCTGTTTTTCTTTTCTTCTTACCGACGGCATTCAGCCCACTGGAAAACACACCATCGTCAGTTCAGGTGTGGTAGATCAGATTTGCTTTTCCAAGTACTCACATTGTTAATTTGGTTGGTTTCAAGGCTCCTTTGATTCAAAGGATTTTTTCACAGGAATTTCGGACGATTCAAAGGATTGAACTATATTTTTTCCCTAAAGCTTCCTTTGTTATTCTAATATATGAAACTCAAGCCACTCAAATCTCTTGTAAAGAATCCTCGGTTTATCAGCTTTTGCCATGAGGTAATCAAAGAAACTTGGTGCGCAGACTCATTTTACGATTCCAGTGTTCATTTTTTTCTCCATGTGATCCAAAATGGACCGGGTTCCATTATCACAGAGATAACCCAACAAAAAAACACAGAAAAAACGTCCACAGCGCGGCAACAGAAACACAGAAAATGGACCGGATTCCAGTGTTCATGATATTGCAATCTCGTGTTCTTTCTGTACCGTTTCAAATTGAACATATAAAGGATAAGCCAGTGCGCCCAACTAGCGGCACCGGCCACGTCTCCTTTTATTCGCCATGAACATGGTTACTGTAGCAGCGCGGTCCGAGCGCCCCATCTTTCCTCCTCTCGCCTCCGCCATGGCCTCCTCCCCTCTCCTGTCTCCTCCTCTCCTCCTCTCGCCTCCGCCATCGCCTCCCCCCTCCCCTCTCTCTCTCTCCTGTCTCCTCCCTTTCAACCCTACCCACCTCCCCTCTGGATCAAGTGCAGGCCGGCCAGTGCGCGCAGGCGGCGGCGCTCCACTCGTGGACACCCATCTCTCTCCCCCGCAGACGAACCCCGCCGCAGGAGGCCCGTCCCGAGCTCGCCTCGTGTGAATCAAAGAGGCCACACGGTAGCGTCTTGTGACAAAAAACATATCCCGTTCCAAAAACATACAAAGTGCCACTACCGGAATAAACCCCTATGCAGGCCGTCGGCATAGGCATAGGCCGTATACGATCGGTATACCCCTGTGCCGACGGCTTCCTTCGGCATAGGGCCATTGGCATCGATCTCGACTGCGTAGTCTTATTAGACCGTTGACATAGACCCATATACCTAGAGTTCCCTCATTAGTATCCCTCATTGTTAATTCTTCTGTCCGAAAAAACTTGTCCCTCAAATGGATGTATTTAGCACTACTTGGTGCTAGATACAACCATTTGAGGGACAGGGTTTTCCGGAGGGAGGGAGTAATTGTTATGAATGTTTATCCATTTTTGTAGAAATCACTAGTAAAGATTATGCTTAGTTTCCCATATTCTTTGCCCGCTTATTTGCTATGAAAATTTTCAATGTCAGATTACTATCCACACCTATATGCTTTTAGTCGAAGTACGATGGTTAGCTTGAATTAGTGTCATCTTGGTTATGTGCCATTTTTTCTTTTGATTATTTTCTCACAATCTGAAAATTCTTGCTTAAATTTGATTAAGGTTAAGAATTCTGCTTATGGTACTATTTCTTTTATGATTTTGAGTTCATTTTCCTTTCCCATAGCATGGCTATGATAGAAAAAAAACTATTGTATACTATCATGGTAAGTTATATGTGCTGTAACAGCCCTCTTTGTCGCTTGATTTTTTTTATCAATTGTGATGTTTGGTGTTCTGCATTAGCCCCATGAACCTCTCCTTATAGTATTCTGTTGAGGCCTTTCTGAGAGGGTGGATGAGTTTAAATTTTAAATCTGTTCTCACTAGTAGAAAACAGGGCTTTGGTCACAGCTCAATATACACATTAGTCCTGGTTGCATTACGAACCGGGACTAATGTGAGCATTAGTCCCAATTCGAGCGGCTAGGGCATCGAGAAGGCATTAGTCCCGGTTCAAATGGGACATTTAGTCTGCCCTTTAGTCCCGGTTCGTATCTCAAACCGGGACTAAAGATTAGACCTTTAGTCCCGGTTTGAGACATGAACCGGGACTAAAGGGTGTGATGCCCTTTAGTCCCGGTTCGTGTCTCACGTCGGGACTAAAGGGGTTCATGTCTCAAACTCTACCCCCCTCCCCCATAAAAATCCGCATTCGATTTTGACTGCCGTAGGCCATTTTGCAAATTTTTAGAATCCTCAAATTCTAAAAGGAAAAAAAAGTTATGCTCAAATTTCAGTTTTTTTGAATTTTGGTTAAATCTGGTCAAACTGTGGTCAAACTACTTATTCAAGAAGTATTAGTGTTACTAAATAATTATTTCAGTTTTTTTGAATTTTGGTCAAATCTTGTTAAATTGTGGTCAAATTATGGTCAAACTACTTATTCAAGAAATATTAATGTTACTAAATAAGTATTGTTTTTCAGAATAATAGTTTCAAACTCAAACAGTGAAACATGTGACTTCATGCTCAAGCTAAACTCCTGAGGGTTAATAGGATTGACATCTTACTATTGTCAGGAAAACAACAAGTGCAGACTTGGAAACTAGGAGGAATAGAACTAGGAAATTAAGCGTGCTCAGGCTAAAGTAGTGACAGGATGGGTGACCAGTCGGAAAATTAGACGATTTGGAATGATGAGGGGTGATTAGATAATAGAGATTATAGATTAAATTGAGCAATGATGAGGTGTGATTAGAGATTAAATTGTAAAATAATTCAGAAATTTGAAAATCAGGAAAAAATTCAAAAAAATGATTTTTTTCAAAAAGTTTTCTTTACCAACCGAGACTAAAAGTGGAGCTCCAGCGGCCACGTGGAGGGACCGGGACTAGGGGGTGGGGGGCTTTAGTCCCGGTTCCAGAACCGAGACTAAAGGCCCGTTTTCTACTAGTGTCTGCATACCAATGAATGCCAATATTTGTGCTAGATATTTGAATATATTAGTGCCCAGTAGATGAATCGGTGAAGTGAGAGCATGTAGTAATGGTAGGGCAGGTATGATTTCATTTCAAGTTGTGTGTGAAACTGTGACACCTCTGATTTGACCGTACACTAATCATACATGCAAATGTGTATGATCAAGATCAGGGACTCACGAGAAGATATCACAACACAACTCTACAAATAAAATAAGTCATACAAGCATCATATTACAAGCCAGGGGCCTCGAAAGCTCGAATACTAGAGCTCGATCATAGACGAGTCAGCGGAAGCAACAATATCTGAGTACAGACATAAGTTAAACAAGTTTGCCTTAAGAAGGCTAGCACAAACTGGGATACAGATCGAAAGAGGCGCAGGCCTCCTGCCTGGGATCCTCCTAAACTACTCCTGGTCGTCGTCAGCGGGCTGCACGTAGTAGTAGGCACCTCCCGAGTAGTAGTAGTCGTCATCGACAGTGGCGTCTGGCTCCTGGGCTCCATCGTCTGGTCGCAGCAATCGGGTATAGAAAGGGGGAAAAGAGGGAGCAAAGCAACCGTGAGTACTCATCCAAAATACTCGCAAGCAAGAAACTACACTACATATGTATGCATTGGTATCAAATGGAATAAGGGGTATCATATGTGGACTGAACTGCAGAATGCCGGAATAAGAGGGGGATAGCTAGTCCTATCGAAGACTACGCTTCTGGCCACCTCCATCTTGCAGCACGTAGAAGAGAGTAGAAGGTAAGTTCACCAGGTAGCATCGCATAACATAATCCTACCCGGCGATCCTCTCCTCGTCGCCCTGTGAGAGAGCGATCACCGGGTTGTATCTGGTACTTGGAAGGGTGTGTTTTATTAAGTATCCGGTTCTAGTTGTCCTAAGGTCAAGGTACAACTCCGGGTCGTCCTTTTACGGAGGGACACGACTATTCAAATAGATAAACTTCCCTGTAGGGGTGCACCACATTTCCCAACACGCTCGATCCCCTTTGTCCGGACACACTTTTCTGGGTCATGCCCGACCTCGGAAGATCAACACGTCGTAGCCCTACCTAGGCACAACAGAGAAGTCAGCACGGCGGTCTAAATCCTATGGCGCAGGGGTCTGGGCCCATCGCCCATTGCACACCTACACGTTGCGTACGCGACCGGTGAGCAGACCTAGCAACCTCCATTACAAAGGAAATTGCGTTACGCAGTCCAACCCGGCGCGCGCCGCTCAGTCGCTGACGTCACGAAGGCTTCGGCTGATACCACGACGTCAAGTGCCCATAACTGTTCCCGCGTAGTTGGTTAGTGTAGTCAGACTCAGATCAAATACCCATATCTCGTTAAGCGTGTTATTTTGAAGTAACCGCGAACGCCGACCAGGGCCAGGCCCACCTCTCACCCAGGTGGTCTCCGCCTGCCCTGTCACTCCGCCTCAAAGTAACAGGCGGGGGCCGTCGGGAACCTAGGCCCACCACTACCTGGGTGGAACCACCTACCCCTTCAGCCCCCAACATCGGAATCACTTGCGGGTACTCAACGAGCCGACCCAACTTTAGTCACAACATGTATAGTATGTATATATAGTATAAACCCGTGATCAACACCCGAGTGATCACGACCCGATAGTATAGCATGGCAGACTGACAAGAATGTAGGGCCACTTGAAAGGACATGCGGTGCCCCCATGTGTGGTTTTGGTAATTGATGACATTCTCTATGGACTAATGGTTGCATTGAGTTATATTTGAAGGATTTTTCCATAGGCATTTCTTGAAGTCCATGTGTTGGTTTCAAGGAGTTTATGGGTTGACCAAGGTGCTATTAAGGAATTATCCAAAGATTGGTCATGTGAGTGTTGAGCTTATTGGAAGCATGTCTTGAAGAAGAAGATTGTGTGATCATTCATGTTTACCTTCAAGACATCATCCAAACGAAGAGAGTTGGAAAGATTCAAGGTTGATCAAGACTAAGTCAAGAGTGAATCAAGTTGATCAACTCACAGAGAGTAGAAGATGTACCGAGAGGGATCAAGTGATCCCATGGTATGGTAAGCATTGTCCATTGCACTTTGTGTACTAACCCATGGTCTATGTGAGAGTCTATGTGGAGTTAGGTACGTGTCCATGGGCTTGCGTCAAGAGGATGATATCATACAACCCATGGGAAGGATGACATCAAGTGGTGATCGTCATCAAGATTGTCGTGTGCAAGTTCAAATGGAGAATCACGAAGAGATCAAGTGCTTGAAGCTTGCCATCCATTGTGGTGTCAATGGACTTGTGAAGATCTGCCGAAGAGTGGCTCACCCATAGTGGAGTATGGGGGAGCAATCATCTAGTCTCCATCGACCCAACGCAATCAAGAAAGGTGGTCCATCTTGAGGAGGACAAGATCGTCATCATCTAGCTCAAGTGGATCATGTGCAAGGCAAAGGTTTGCCCTTGATAGGTTTTCTATTTTACCAGTCTCATGGTGGTAGTTGGGAGACCGGGTTATAGGATCGATAGCCGTACTATCAAGGGGGGCTCTCAAGTGAGTAGCTTGATCGTATCGTTCATCGAGAGCTCAAACCATTGCATCCTTGCATCATGTTTATTGGTTCTTGTTTGGTTCTCTTTGTGAGTCTTAGAGCTTATGGTCATCTTGATGACAAGCTTGAGTTCATCGAAAACGGAGTTTGCATGCGTCTTCTATGATGTTTTCGGTGTTGGAGGTTTTACCGGTCTTATCCGAGGAAGGGTTCTCACCATTTTCTTTTGGGCCTTTTCTCATTTGCTTCTTATTCGTATTTCTATCAAGATTGTGTTAGCCCTTGTCGCTAGCTTTCCAACAAACTTGGTTTCATCGAATTCGGAGTCCGTTTGCAAAAGTTGTGGCAGTTTTGGTGTTCTGAAAAGGCTGCAGCGGTACTACCGCGAATTGGAGCGGATGTAGTTTTTTACTACCGATCCAGAGCGGTACTACCACGGCTCCTACAGCGGTAGTACCGCTCTGGACCAAAAACTCGTCCCAAGTCCTGCGGTGGTAGTCCCGGATGTATTTTTTAGTAGTACCGCTCGCTAGCAGTAGTACCGCTACCCTTTGCGGTAGTACCGCGATCCTTAGCGGTAGTACCGTGAGGACGAGCGGTAGTACCGCTCCGGCGGTTCTTCTGGCCTTTTGCCTCCTCGCTGTTGTTTTTCAAAGGGGTACTACCGCCCTAGCGGTAGTACCGCTCCTTGGAGCGGTAGTACCGCTCTGTGCGGGCTGTGAGCATAACGGTTGGATTTTTCCCCCACCTATAAATGGGGGTCTTCTTCCCCAATGAACCTTATCCTTTGAGCTCGTGTTCTTCCCCCATTTTTGACCTTCTTCGAGCTTGCTAACTCTCAATCCCTCCATGGATTCTTGCTAGTTTTTGAGGGAAAAGAGAGAGGAGCTCTAGGTCCGCGTTTCACCAATCACTTTCTCCTCTAGGTGAGGGGAACCCCTTGGATCTAGATCTTGGAGTTCTTGGTGTTCTCCTTCTTGTTCTTCCTCTCATTTTCCTCCCTAGCATTAGTTGCTTCGGTGGGATTTGAGAGAGAAGGACTTGGGCACTCCGTGTGCCCTTGCCATTGCATTTAGTGCATCGGTTTGAGTTCTCCACATGATACGTGGAAGTTACAAGTTGAGAAGCTTATTACTCTTGGGTGCTTGGTACCTTTGAGCTTGTTCCTCTTGGGTGCTTGGGCGCCCTAGATGGTTGGTGGTGTTCGGAGCTCAATCATTGTGGTGTAAAGCTCCGGGCAAGCGTCGGGGTCTCCAATTAGGTTGTGGAGATCGCCCCGAGCAATTTGACGGGTACCGGTGACCGCCCCCAAGGGTTGCCAAAGTGTACGGGTTTGGTGACCACCCCCAAGGGTTGCCATTTGTACGGGTTCGGTGACCGCCCTCAAGGGTCCCTTAGTGGAATCACGACATCTTGCATTGTGCGAGGGCGTGAGGAAATTACGGTGGCCCTAGTGGCTTCTTGGGGAGCATTGTGCCTCCACACCGCTCCAAACAGAGATTAACATTCGCAAGGGTGTGAACTTCGGGATACATCATCGTCTCCGCGTGCCTTGGTTATCTCTTACCCGAGCCCTTTACTTCTGCACTTTACTTTGTGATAGCCATATTGTTTCTTGTCATATATCTTGCTATCACATAGTTGTTTATTTTCCTTAGTATAAGTTGTTGGTGCACATAGGTGAGCCTAGTTGTTGTAGGTTTTGTGTTTGAAAAATTAACCACTAGGTTTATTCTGCATTTGTTCAAGCCTAAATCGTAATGATTTTAAAGCGCCTATTCACCCCCCTCTAGGCGACATCCACGATATTTCAATGATGATAATCTAGCATTCTATACTAAGCATTTAGGATTGCAGGTAAGGTATCAACAGTTGTAGCAACAATGACAGGCTATGCATCAGAGTAGGATTAACGGAAAGTAGTAACCCGCGACACTACTCTAATGCAAGCAGTAGGGAAGAATAGGCGATATCTGGTGATCAAGGTGGGGGGGGGGGGCTTGCGTGGTTGCTCTGGCAAGAGAGAGGGTCGTCAACACCGTAGTCGTACTGGGTAGCAGCGGCGTCGGTCTCAGTGTCTAGCGAGAGAAGAGGGGGAAGAAACAATGAATATAATGCAAACAGATGCATAGTGATGCATGACATGATAAGTAGCAGTGCTAGGGGTGCCCTAACGCGGTATGAGGTGGTACCGGTGAAGGGGGGAAACATCCGGGAAAATATCCCCGGTGTTTCACGTTTTCGGACAGATGAACCGGAGGGGAAAGTTGCGCATTCGCCATGCTAGGGATGCGTGGCGGATGAAACGACTGTGTAACCGGATATGTCTCGTCGTTCTCAGCAACTTTCATGTACAAAGTTTTTCCATCCAAACTATGGTTTATTTTATATTAATTTTAAAAGATTTAAATCATTTTTAGGATTTATTTAATTATTTTAATTCAACATTATCCAGAATAGTGCTTGCTGACGTCAGCATGACATCAGCAGTCAACAGGGGTGTTGACTGGTCAAACTGACGTGAGGGTCCCGCCTGTCATTGACTGACAAATTAACTAACAATTAATTAGGTTAATTAGTGATTAGACTAATCTAATTATGATTAATTAACTTAATTAATTCTTTAATTAATTAATTAATTTAATTTTTAATTTCTAATTTTTAATTTTTTTATATTCTCTCTTTTTTTTAAATGTTCCGGGGGGTGGGCCCCATGTGTCATAGGGCCATGGGGTAAGTGGGCGTGCGGGTAGCAGGTTATGGGCGCGGGCAGGATGTGCGGTTGTCGGGAGCTTGCCCAGGCCTGCCGCGGTTGAGCGAGCAGGGGAGGCACCCGCCGGGCGGGGCGAGGAGACGTGCCGAGGCTACTGCGGCTATGGCCTGGTGCGGCGGTGGCAGTAGCGGGGCGCAGGCGGCGGAGCCGTGGCAGGGCAGCGAGACGACGAGGTGGGGCGCGAGGCAGGAGGTCGCCCTGGTTGGATGGCCGGACGCCTGTGCGCGGGCGGGAACATGATGCGGCGAGCGACGGTGAGGGAGCACGCCGGCGAGGGGTTGCACGGGAGGGGATGCAGGCGGGGCGCCAGTGGACGTGGGCGCGCCATGACGGGACCAAGGCGCGACAGAGGCAGGCGTAGGGCCAGCCAGTGGGACGGCGCGGGGCGGCTGCAGTGTAGCAGAGCAGCGACAGCTAGGGGAGAGCGGGGGTCGGCCGTGACGCGGGGAGCACGCACGGGGGCGACCGACGACGCAGGCGAGTCGAGCGGGCAGAGGTCAGGGGCGTGCGCTGGCGATGGCGGGCGCGCGGGGGTCGAGCGGGTGAGTGCGCACGGCGTTGGGACAGGGAAAAAGGAAAGCGGGGCGCGGAAGCTCACGACGAGGGGGTAGGGATTATGGCAGCGTGCTCGAGGAGGACGGGGACGACAGTGTCCGGCGAGGAGGAGTCGAGGATGACGGGGAAGACAACGAAGATGGCGACGTCGACGTCCGGGGCGACGGGGTAGCTCCGTCGAGGTCCTCGTGCGGCGGCGTCGGGGGTCGATCCTGATCCAGGAGGGGATCGGGGGAGGGAGAGGGAACCGTGCGGGGGGGGGGGAGTGGGGGTGAGGGGTGCTTGGGTTTGGTGGTGGGCAGGCCATATAGGCCAGGGGTAGTGGGTCGACCAGCTGGGCCATTCGGCCCAGTGGAGGGGGGTCTACTTCTCCTTTTGTTTAGCCTTTTGTTTTTGTTTCCTTTTCTTTTGTTTTCTTTTAGTTACACATTAATTTTAGTTTAGTAAAATTTGACAATAGCCCCTAAAACAATTTCCCGGGATAACCCACTGCCATAAAAAGTTTTACCCGAATAGCTTAGCATTTTATAAAATAATGAGGCATTTATATAATTGTTTTGCTACTGTTTAAAATATTCTAGAGTATTTAAACCTTTTATGAAGGTGTGGTCTCTTCACCATAATTACCTATGCATTATTTGGCTCACCCCGAACATTTTAGTTTTAATATTTGGAAACTTTATTGTTTGCTTGATTTTAAATTTGAATTTGGATCGGTTCTGGACTAATGCGAGATTAGCAACAGTAACGGAGGTGATGTGGCATCTTTAGCAGAGCTTTACTGTAGCTTAAATATCCGGGTGTCACAATTCTCCTCCACTACAAGAAATCTCGTCCTGAGATTTAAGAGTTGGAATAAGAGGAAAGGTGTGGTTCCGAAATTCTAACGATTCTTCTCTGTCTTGGTTGCTCTTCTCGAAGAAGTTGATCCCTTTTGTTGATGTCTTTATTTCTCTGCTCCAGCTCATTAGGATGAAGTCGTCATCCTTTCTTCAGGAACTCCATCGTACTTACGTAAAATGATAAGGAGTAACTCAAAAGAACGGAACTCTCCACGGTTGCTTATCCGGTAGATAACATTAGGGAAGGTGGCGAAAAGTAACTCTCGAATTGAAACTTAAGAAATTATCGAGAGCAAAGTAAGAAGGTGCAATGTAGAAGTTTCAAGTGCATAGGCAATCGTTCGTTGCCTGATACGAAAATGTGAAAGGGGCTCAAAGCAATGGGAATAAGTATTGCGTCTAATACCAGAATAGATCACTAGACAGGTGCTCCGTGAATTACATACGAAGTCAAGCGCGAGGAACAACCTTGGGAACAGGTGGTGTACATGAGAGTCAGGTTTCGATCCTGTGGAACTGTGGATTATGGGCCCACCATGTGGGTTAAAAGTAGGAAGGGCGGTGACGTCTTGCACGGCCATGTAAGAAAGGAATGTCAGAGTATAGTTTGTCGGTCATGTCGGCAACAACATTGGTACCAAGGGCAAGGGACGAAGAGAACCATTTTCCTGCTCGTTGAACGAGGCGGGCCAATAGGCAAAGTTCTCGTCCATCGGTGGTTACCGGAATGCTGTCAACAAAAGCAACAGGGTCATGCTAATAGAATTGTACACCAAGGTGTTTACATAAGCAGGGGAATATTTTTGCTTGGATCTTATAGATCACAAGGAAGGTTAAACCAAACAATGGAAAGGAAAATGTGATTATCAGATTAAACAGAACAATGGAAAGGTAAAATGTGTTTAAACACATAATTCAAGGGTATATCCTTCCCAAGGACAAGCATAGCATGGTATCCATGACATGATATAATGTAGAAAACTCTTTAGGTAAGGGGGGAGAAATTTCATGACATTACCCATACAACGGTGTTTGGATAATTGAGCAGGAAACATTTAACATTGGGCTTCAAATGTTCTTGTTGAAAATCGGAGTACCACAGACATGCTTCGAGATAGCATTGACATGGTCACTGGGTAAAGATCGGACTTTGGATACACAAAGGATCCATCAGGAACAACTTGTAGAATATGTCTTACAATTTCCTCATGGAAGAACAGCTAACCTTGCGAAAAAGGAAACTATAACAATAGGTCCTCCGGCCAGGTGTGCTAGGCATGACATGACCTTACCGGGTCATATAAAGAAGTTATAACTCCTGGAAATATGTTCCAACCATCATATCTGACCTAGATTCAGATCTGATTGGTGTCAGGATACCTCAGACTCTGGATGCCTAAGAAGAAGAGGTGCAACACGAATCGACGAGATGATCTTATAATATTACCGGGAAATGAACTGTAGAAGCAAGTTCCAAAACAAGAGTTCATCATTAAACCAAGAAGAGGATGAGGAGGTGGTTGACGGACTCAGCGACAATTCATCAAGATTTCCAAAAAGATAGATCTCCACAATTATGTGAACAAGGAGGTAACATTTGTCAGATCAAATGATATAATGAGGTATGCTGGCGAAAAATATACACAGTTTTGGAAGGTGCACCCGAAATATGGGGTTAGGTAGCATGATCAATGTTAGAATGGTGATCCGATAACCAATGGTCTAAGAATGAAATACCGACCATTAACTTCAAAGCAATAGGGTTGCTAGAAGTTTTGAAGTCGCACATCATAGTTCGATTGTCGGTTTTCCAGTTAGAAATAACACGGGGACCAAGGAATGAACAGATATCACAAAAGGTATGACCTGTATCAAGAATTCTTAAGAGGTGGTGAAATTCTCACGACATTCTTGACATAATAGATGGTAATACTCCAAGGTAAAGAAGAACAAATGCTGGATAGTAAGGAACCCAAGGTATAACACAAAACACGAACAAGTTTGTGTTGAACGGAAGGCAATTGCGTGGTCGATGATAACACAAATCATCGAGGGCAAGGATGGTATTTCTCATCATGAATTCAATTGATATCCTTGAGGAGCTCGTAATGTTGATGATGATCATGACACATTTGCCGAGAGGTTCCATGAAGATATAATCGCTCATTGACGACATCAAGCAAAAAGGAAGGATGGAGCGAAAAGCTATTGAAACCATGGATGCGACACAAAATCGGAATCAAGCTTGTTGTTCAAGGAAAAATGATACGATGAGGAAAGTCGACGTAAGCTTAGCTCATCGTCGAAAATTGTGCTCCAGAAAGAAGGACCAAGTAGCACAATTAAAATTTAGCACGACAATGATACAGCAAATCGGGCTAGGAATGACTTGAAGGATTATTAAACTCGTAAGCAATGAAAATTACTTAGAGTTATTGAATCAAAGTACAGACTCGATTCACTTATCAGTGTTCTCGAGTGACTAATAACTCAGAACCTGGGGGAAATCTGAGATAGGTGAGAAGCAATAATAGATGAAGACTCGCAGGAAGCAACACAGTTCTCGAGATATCAGAGGTTAATACTCGAGGAAGATCAAAATAGAGCTTGCGCAGATGTATCGATCAACAGAAGACAAGTGCTTTAACTTGTGTGAGAAATGGAATCAAGGAGAAAATGTGGTCGAGACCATGATTGTAAAGGATTAATGCATAGATACCAGATGATATCATATCAAGGAAATAGTTATTATTACAAGAAGTTTCTATGATAGGATATACATCGTGTCCATGGGCATGAACACAAAGTTCAAGGTCGACTCCCACTTCTTCAATGTATAACCTTCAATTTGCTTCTCGCCTTTTGAAAATGACATTAGTTGTTGAAAGTTTTACCTGGTGCAATACCAGATAAGTATGAACCGTGAAATCTTTTAGGTTCACATAGAGTAAGGAAGGCATAGGTTTAACCCATCGGGGCATCTTATGAACACATACCACGAACTTCAGGAGCGAATAACTCAAGCTTGGGAGCAGAGCATGGTTGACAAAAGCGGGGGATACAATTTGCCAAAGGCATTATGTGTCCGATGAAAGGCTCACAAGGTTAATGAATATGAAGGACGCTGTCAGATAAAATCCAACAAAGGATCTGGTGGTCCACAAGGGATCTGATATGAGCATCGGTACTCAACCAGAGGAAGAAGGAATGCAAGGAGATCAGTTTATAGAAACAACTGACTAACTCAAAGTTCAAATGCAAAGGAATTATCAATTCCAAGACAAGGGGTCAGAAGCAATGCTCTGATTAGGGATGGATAAGTTGAATAACCTTAGGGGTACAATCGATGGCAACATTTGATTGGTCGAGATCCAGCTCATGTTTAAAATGACGTCTGAGTCGGAAGGATGAATGCTAGGATCTAGTTGAGGATTGCGAGCATTCACACTCAATGAATCAATGGGCTCAAAATGATAGTGGCAAAAGATGCCAATAAGATTACTATACTTATGGGATTAACCATAATGCAAGCAAGCAAGAATTACAAGAGCAATAAGCTGCTAAGGATTTTCGGAAGATCGAATATTATTTCGAAGACCCTTCTGAAACACATGAACAACTGGGGATGAGTGATACTCGGTAAGTGAGAGGAATTATCCGTAGGGGTATTCATGTGGCAAGAACTGCAAGGCGGTAGGCACAAATTATTCTTGGAACAATAGTGAAAATTCTGGGGTATCTTGTAATAACAAGATCAACGGGGAATGATTGTATGAATGGCAAGTGCACGTGGTTATCCATAGGGGTTTATCGATGGAAGGGAATTGCAATAGTGATGGCACAAGTTCTCGGGACAACATCGGAGAGTATCTTCGGAATCCTTCAGCGCGCCAAGCAATCATCTGGAGTGAGGGGCTCTCCGGGAGAAAGTATTTTTGAGAACCTAAAGTTAATTTTTTTGCAAAATCATTTAACCTGAATAGAAGAGAGATTAGAATCTCAGAGTATAGACGAGGAATAAAGGATCCTAATACCACCCAATGGCGACGTGGGCCCATGGGCCACATAGCCAAGTTAGTAAAACAATTTTCATCGACTAGACTCAACTTCGGCCTATGAGTATGGAAGGGGGATTCCTACAGGCAGTCGGCTCTGATACCAACTTGTGACGACTCCGATTTGATCGTACACTAATCATACACGCAAACGTGTACAATCAAGATCAGGGACTCACGGGAAGATATCACAACACAACTCTACCAATAAAATAAGTCATACAAGCATCATATTACAAACCAGGGGCCTCGAAGGCTCGAATACAAGAGCTCAATCATAGGCGAGTCAACGGAAGCAACAATATCTGAGTACAGAAATAAGTTAAACAAGTTTGCCTTAAGAAGGCTAGCACAAACTGGGATACAGATTGAAAGAGGCGCAGGCCTCCTGCCTGGGATCCTCCTAAACTACTCCTGGTCATCGTCAGCAGGCTGCACGTAGTAGTAGGCACCTCCCGAGTAGTAGTAGTCGTCATCGACAGTGGCGTCTGGCTCCTGGGCTCCATCGTCTGGTCGCAGCAATCGGGTATAGAAAGGGGGAAAAGAGGGAGCAAAGCAACCGTGAGTACTCACCCAAAGTACTCGCAAGCAAGGATGTAACGCCCTCGATGCGGCTATAGCTCCCACGTGTCGAGGCACGACTTAGAGGCATAACCGCATTGAAAGCAATGTCGCAAGTCAGGCAATCATTACAACATCCCATGCAATATATATAATAAAAGGGGAAGATAACATAGTTGGCTTACACTCGCCACGTCACATCAGAGTACATAAATAACATCCATCAAACAAACACTCATGGCCCGACTACGGCGCCAAAATAGAAAAGACCCCCAACATGCGACAAGGTCATGAATCGATAACCCCAACTAGGCACCACTACTGATCATCTGGAAAGGACACGTAGTAACGCTGAGAGTCCTCGTCGAACTCCCACCTGAGCTCGTAATCGTCAACTGGAGCAGAATCACCTGGACCTGCATCTGGAGTTGTAGTATCTGTGAGCCACAAGGACTCAGCAATCTCACACCCACGCGATCAAGACTATTTAAGCTCATAGGAATGGATAAGGCAAATATAGGTGGAGCTGCAGCAAGCGACTAGCATATGTGGTGGCTAACTTATACGCAAAAGAGAGCGAGAAGAGAAGGCGAAGCACGAGCGAGAAGCTAAAGGAACATCCTGCGCAAGCATAACTCCAACACCGTGTCCACTTCCCGGACTTCGCCGAGAAGGGGCCATCACGGTAACACACACGGTTGATCCATTTTAATTAAGTTTAGTTCAAGTCATCTACAACCGGGCATTAACAAATTCCCATCCGCCCATAACCGCGGGCACGGCTTTCGAAAGATCAATCCCTGCAGGGGAGTCCCAACTTAGCCCATAACAAGCTCTCACGGTCAACGAAGGAATAGACCTCCTCCCAAGATGTTCCGATCAGACTCGGTATCTCGGTAACTCAAGACACTTCGACAGGTTAAAACAAGACCA